>NC_140924.1:3827741-3843159 GCF_045865225.1 Trachurus japonicus
GATTCCTTCTTTTAGACCTAAAATGTTGAATTCGCCTGGAATTGTCCTTTAAGTGTCTTGCCTCACTCCCGAGTCCATGACCAGCAGATAGACACCATCCTTTCGACTGTGCATGCAGTAACAAGGGAGATAGAGCCGTATCGCCCGTAATTAGCTTAGCTCAAACACTGGAAGTGTATAGGTAGTGTTAGCCTGCCTCCACCTAAAGTCGCTAGTTAGCTTAGCTCAAACACTGGAAGTGTATGGGTAGTGTTAGCCTGCCTCCACCTAAAGTCTTCAGAGAAACTCTTCAGCAACTCTAAAGGGAAACCGGCGGGCCGATCTTCGTCTCAGAGCTGACAAAACTCTCCGATAAGGCATCTTGAGCGGTCAAATGCTGGTAACGGGACGAGATCGGTCAAAACGGAGGGTTCAAGCAAAGACAGTTTATTTTGTTTCAAGCTAGCTAAATCGAGGGTAGGTTAGCGTCCTATTTCAAAGTAAAAGCACAAATTCTATCGTCATGGTTTTCTGTATGTAAAGGGCAACGGGTGTTTTATTTTGTAAAAGTAACCGTAAGTGCGTTGGTCACAGCGGTTAGCTTGAGTAGCGCCAAATTCGTCCGAACAAATGAACGACACACTGCTTATCTATATATTAATGGCTACTTTCTCGCCTAAAAATGTTTGAAATGTTGATAAAGTGATATATTTACACAGCTTAGAGCTAAAATGAAATCAGCTTCTGACTGCTGATTTCGGCTCGGGTAGGAGGCAGGCTAACACTACCCATACACTTCCAGTGTTTGAGCTAAGCTAATTAGCGACTTTAGGTGGAGGCAGGCTAACACTACCCATACACTTCCAGTGTTTGAGCTAAGCTAATTAGCGACTTTAGGTGGAGGCAGGCTAACACTACCCATACACTTCCAGCGTTTGAGCTAAGCTAATTCAGATCAGATCAGATGAACTTTATTGTCCCCAAAAGAGGAAATTCGTCTTGGGCAAAAGTGCACCGTGTAGCAACAAGACATATAGGTAAGCAGCAATAGGCAGTGACAGACATACATACAATGGACATAAGTACAACGACAGACATGCAGGCAATAGACATAAGTACCGAGACAGACTTACAAACGATAGACATGTGTACAGTGACAGACATACAGGCATAGACGTACAGACGAAGCAGCATTGCAGAGCATCAAAACCCTATCAGTCGGCATTATCAGTTCTAAAAGAGAGGTGAAAAGTGAAAGTAAAAAGGACATAAGCTTGGCTTAGTAAAAAAAAAAAAAAAAAAAAAGATAAATAAGGAATTTAAAAGATCCTAAGATCAAAGAAATTTGCAAGAGTAAAAACTCGAGCTATGCTACGCTTCCTCCAATTAGGAGGCCACCAGCCTAGGGTTGATGCTGGTGTGAATAGGGACTGGCTGTTTGTTCAACAGAGCAATAGAATTAGGGAGGAAAGAGTTTTTATAACGATTGCTTTTGGGGCGGCAAGCTCTTAAGCGTCTGCCCGACGGTAGCATCTCGTACTCTACAGAATGTGTGATGGATCTGACATCACTCCCTGAGCCAGTCGTAGTACTTTCTTTTCAAAGATAGTCTGCAGTGTTTGAGGGTCACTTTTACCAATTACTTTCATCGCTGTATTTACAATTTTTGCTATCCTAGTTTTGAGCTGGACAGAGAGAGACCCAAACCATGCTGCCATGCAGTATCTTATCAGGCTTTCTAGCACTGCGTCGTAGAATGTTGACATGATTTTCCTGCTCACCCCAAAAAGTCTTAGTCTTCGGATAAAGTGCAAGCGTTGTGCCAATTTTGCACACAAATGGTCCACATGGACATTCCATTTTAACATGTTGTCCATTTGTATCCCCAGATACTTATATGAGCACACCTGCTCAATTTAATTACAGGCGATACGGCTCTATCTCCCTTGTTACTGCACGCACAGTCGAAAGGATGGTGTCTATCTGCTGGTCATGGACTCGGGAGTGAGGCAAGACACGAAAAAAAATGTTGGTGTATCCCTTTAAGACTAAACCTATCTCTTATATTTTCTACTGACTATAATGCACTGGGGGAAACACTGCTGATTTAAATGACCTTGTGTTGTGAGCAGTTCTGTGGCCGGTGAAAACATTTTGGCCAGTATAATTCGCAGGTAGGTCAAAAAGTTAATTTTATACCTTGCTGTCAAGTGTGTGTGTGTGTGTGTGTGTTACCTGTGTGTGTGTGTGTGTGTGTGTGTGTTACCTGAGCTCTGGCTCTGCCCTCGTAGTTTCTTGGTGATGTTCTGCTGCTGCAGGTTGAGGATCCTCTGCTGTTCCTGCTTCAGCCAGCGGAGGCGTCCTCTCCTGAACGCCGGGTCCTCGTCCATCAGCCGCTTAACTCTGATCTCTGGTTGGTCGCCGCCAACGCCTCCTCCGCCGCCACCGTCAACGCCAACGCAGTAATTTCCGTCATCGCTCCCTTCTCTCTGAGGAGACTCGCTTCCTTCTCCGTTGACGTCGTCGTCCTGGAAACAGAGGGAAAGCAGAGGTTGAGGATTGACTGACTGAGCCGTTCCATCGAGCAGCGGCGGCGGCGAGCAGGGGGTAAAACAGGAAGTGAAGGAGCTGAGGAAACGCACCTGGACAGGTATGATGCTCTCCATCTTGATCATCCGGTCCCTCAGAGCTTTGATCTCCTCGTCCTTCATGTTGTTCTGCAGCTTCACTTCCTGGAAGAGGACGAGGAGACGCCGATCAATCAAAACATCCGACAGATACACTGCAAAAACTCAAAACTTTTCCAAGAATATTTGTCTTATTTCTTGTCAAAATGTCTCATTTCTAGTCAAAACTAATCTCTTTCCACTTAAATTAAGACTCATCACCTAAAAATTAACTTGTTTTTAGATCATTTTCATTTGTTTCAAACTAATTTTCACTTGAAATCAGTAGAAAAATCTGCCAGTGAAAGCAGGTTTTTTGTGCTTGTAATAAGAAAGAAAAACTTGATCCACTATCAGATTTTTCTACTTATTTCAAGTGAAAATATGTTTGAAAGAAGTAAAAAGTGTCTAAAAACAAGCTACTTTTAATGTGACGAGTCTTATTTTAAGTAGAATTAGATTTGTTTTGACTAGAAATGACATTTTGACTAGAAATAAGACAAATATTCTTGGTAAGATTTTTAGTTTTTGCAGTGTAACGACTTTATTGATTGATCAGGAGCTATTGATTATCTGAACAGCTATTTTTCTCTTGGCAGGTTAACAAAGTTACTTAATGAATCGATAAAGAGAGGAGGCTCTGAGCCTTGGACTCACCTCCAGGATGTCGGTCAGTTTGTCGATGTGAGCCTTCAGGTCGTACGCTTTCCCTTTCTCTCTTCCCACTCCTGTCCCTCCTTCTCCTCCTCCTCCTCCTCCTCCTTCTCCTCCACCACCACCTCCTCCCCCCTCCTCAGTTGGGGGGCTCCTCTCCTCGCCAATGCCCACGGTGTCACAGACGTCTTGGGCCACGGCCCTCCAGCTGTCCTTCTCGCCGGCGTCCTTCTTGGCGTACATGCGGCACAGCTCCTTCATCTTGACGATGGACAGAGCTTCGATCTCCTGACGGGAGTGACGGAAATCTCCCAGAGCAACCTGGAGGAGAGGGGAGGGGGGAGGGTTCAGTGTTACGATTATCACGTTTATTATACATTAATTAATTTCACAACATTTCGTCCAAATTTGACAAACCTGGAAGAGGAGCTTCGAGAAGCTTCCGCTACAAACAAGCTTGAGATATAGACTTATTTAATTTTTTTCAGGACAATTTCTAATTTCGGGGCTTCAATACAAGACGGACATTACATACGAGCAGCATGGAGGCATTTGGATGTTTTTTGGTGTGTCATTTTGTTACAAAGACAGTTGGTATCCATTTGCAACCGTCATATGGACATGCACTGCTACGCCGAGACCCCCTGTAACTCAGAGAAGCCACGGAGGACTCTGAAACTTCTCCCAGCCCTTAGTCCACATGAGGGGGAGGAGATAATTAAGAGTGAAATTTCAATTTTGGGTGAACTATCCCTTTAAGTTAATTTTAATCTTTTTTTTTTAAATTACAAATGACACCAATTCAATACTACGTTAGTTAAATGGACCAGTATCTGAGCATACACCTTTACTTTGGCGCACATCTGCAGATATGGTTCCGACATAATCTTTTTTGAGGAAGTGACGGTATTTAGGAATCTTTACGATTAATTAATTCATTTCATTTCATTTCATAACCTTTATTTAAACTCGGAGATATATTGAGGAGTAACCTCATTTACAATATAGCCGAGATGAAACACAAAACATATAAGGACAGAAGACAAGACATTTGAAACATACAAAAACATAACAGAATACCGGAATTTAAAGGTGACTAGGGTAAATTGAAACATAGTAGTAGTGGTTATGGTTTTAAATTGTCCTATTGATAAATTGTGTTTGCGTTTAATACCACGATTAATTGAAATGAATTAAAAACAAGTAATGGTGAGGTCCCTACCTCGTAGCAGATCTCTTTGACGGCCTGCATGCGGAGGTCGTCCATGGTGACGCGTTTGGGGTCTTTGCTGATTCTCCTCCTCTGAGGGATCTGATAAACTCTGAGCGGCTCCCTCCTCTTCCCGCTGCTGGGGAGGCCGCAGCGCTTCACGATGGACTGGACCTGGGAGGAGACGGGTGAGACAGACGGGGGAGACGGGGGAGACAGACAGGTGAGACAGAGACAGGATAGAAACTCTTCCTTCATCACTTTCTTCAGTCACTCGTCAGCCTCTCTCACCTTGTTGGCAGGAAGCTTCTCTCTGAGGGAGGAGATCAGACGCCAACTCTCCTCACAGGAGCGTTTGTCTGAGTCGTCGCCGCTGTCGCTGTCGGCGTACTGCACACACACACACACACACACACACACACACACACACACACACACACACACAGAGTTACAGAAACACACAGCAACATCAACACTTGTGGCCTCGCTATAAGAAGCTCAATGAATCCTTCATTGAGTCACAGTCATGTAGTTTACTATCTAAAACGAAGAAAAAAGAAAAGCAAAAAAAGAAGAGAAGAAGAGAAAGAAGAAAAAAGAACAAAAATAAGAAGAAAAGAAGAAAAGAACAAGAAAAAGAAAAGAAGAGAAAAAGGTAGAAAAAAGAAGAAAAGTAGAGAGAAGAAGAAAAATACAAGTAGAAGAAGAGGAAAAGAAGAAAAGTAGTAGTAGAAGAGGAGGAAGAAGAAAAGGAAGAAAAAAAGAAGAAAAAGGGAAGAACAAAAAGAAAAGAAGAGAAGAAAAGGAAGAACAAAAAAGAAGGAAAGAAGAGAAGAACAAAAATAAGAAGAAAATAACAAAAAAAGGACAAGAAGAAGAAAAGAAGAGAAAAGGGTAGAAAAAGTAGTAGAGGAAAAGAAGAAAAAGAAGAAAAGTAGTAGTAGAAGAGGAGGGAGAGGAAAAGTAAGAAAAAAGGACAAAATGAAGAAAAAGAAGAAGAAAGGGAAGAAAAAAAAGAAAGAGAAGAAGAACAAAAACAAAAGAGAAGAACAAAAAAGAGAAAAAGAAGAAGAACAAAAAGGACAAGAAGAATAAAAGAAGAGAAAAGGGTAGAAAAAAGAAAAGTAGAGAGAAGAAGAAAAAGACAAGTAGAACAAGAGGAAAAGAAGAAAAGTAGTAGTAGAAGAGGAAGAAAAGAACAAAAAAGGACAAAATGAAGAAAATAAGAAAAAGAAGAAAAAAGGAAAGAAGAGAAAAAGAAGAAAAAGAACAAAAGAACAAAAACGGACAAGAAGAAGAAAAGAAGAGAAGTAGAGAGAAGAAAAAGACAAGTAGAACAAGAGGAAAAGAAGAATAGTAGTAGAAGAGGAAGAAGAAGAAAAGAAGAAAAAAGGACAAAATGAAAAAAGAAAAAGAAAAGGAAGAAAAAAGAAGAAATAGAAGAGACCATCACTCACCTATAATTAATCTAATCTAGTCTACTGTAGTCTAGTCTATACACCGAGTCGGCAACCAAGGAAACGTCACTTTTTCAATGTATTTGCGGTGCAAAATGGTACACAACAACTCTTAGGCATCGTCTCCGAGTGTCTAGAGCCGGCGCCGGCGGCGACCAAGGGAACGCCACCTAAACGTCCGAGCCCGTGGGGGAAGACAAACACTTCCTCCATACACAGACGGATGTGACTGACTGTGAGAGTCCAAATATTCTAAAGTGTACGGACAAATTGGGGGCTCGTCCGGGACAACAATCGACCCGGATCGTGATGAGTTTTTTAATATATAGCTCTTTGTCAGCAGATACAAGTGATTCAAACTAAGACATGACAGCAGACAAGCGTTAGACAAAGGTTTAAAATGCCGCGTTTTCACACGTATATGTCTATGGGGGAATCGGTTTGTTTTCCCCCACGGCTCTGACCGGAAGTGACGTTTCCTTGGTTGCCGACTCGGTGTAGTCTAATCTAATCTATTCTAGCATGAACGCACCAGTCTGTGTTGCTCCAGCAGCAGATCGGCCTCCTCCTTCTCTTTGCGGTACTGAGTCTCCATGTCCTGCAGCCTGAGACACAGACAGACAGAGAGACAGACAGACACACAGAGACAGAGAGGAGACAGTGGGTCAGCAGGCGTGTCTCTGATTTACAGACTTTCACCTCGGCCCGTGAACCCGTCGTCACCTCTTCTCCATCTCCAGCTTGATGTCGATGCCTTGTTTCTCCAGCAGCTCCTTCTGCGCGTAGTTCCAGTCCTCCGGCTCGCTCTGCTGCTCCGCCGTCACGCTGCGCTCCCGCTCCAGCCGCGCCTGCTCCGGGTGGTTGAACCGGAACACGTGGTTCTTCCCCATCACGATGCGGTTACCTGGGCGACGGGAGGCGACGGCGAGAAGAAAAACGTGAGACATGTAATGTGCAGTTAAGGGGAGACACTACAGGTGAATAGGGTAAAAGTTTTAACTAACAGATATCATCATGAAACTTCCCAGGTTTATCACTTACATTAAGACAAATATTTTTTGTATTACAAGTTTTGTTAAATGTTATGTTTAAATATGTGAATTAGGCAATATCTAATTAAATATGCCCTAATTTGCATATTTCCAGAACCGAAATCTGAACAATGGAATTGTTGTTTTATTTTGTTGACATATTAGAGTCCAAAGTTTTTACAGAGGGGATTTTAGATCTTTTTGTCACTCTGTAAATGAGAAAATACTGTCACCAGCCCTGTTTTTAGTAATAAAATGTTATGTACCCATGTATAAATCAGGCTGTGAATGATATATCAACAAACCCCTCTGTAAAAACCTTCAGAATATAGAAAGGGATCAATGTGGAAGGTTTGGTGTCTGTAAGTGCTGCTGAAGTGGAGATTTCGAGCTCAGAGTCTAGCTAAATCGTACTTTTACGATTGGTTTCGGATACGGAGTAAATGCTCAGAGCTACGCTACAGAGGCTGATGGGATTTCTTGGTTTCCCTCATCAAACTCATCAAATACACAATCCAACAACTCCACAACGCTCTGGTGGACAAGTTGTGACCTGCACATTCACCACGCTATGAGATAATAACACAACGTTACCAGACAGAGTTGTTTTAGAGGGAAATTCATGCAAAACTGCTGATGCACGTTGCCTTCAGGGACAGTTTTTCATCAACAGTCTCTGTATTTCCCTCTAAAACAACTCTGTCTGGTAACGTTCTGTTATTATCTCATAGCGTGGTGAATGTGCAGGTCACAACTTGTCCACCAGAGCGTTGTGGAGTTGTTGGATTGTGTATTTGATGAGTTTGATGAGGGAAACCAAAGAAATCCCATGAGCCTCTGTAGCGTAGCTCTGAGCAGCTCACGGCTCTGCTCCGCCGTTCTAAAAATAGCTTGCACCGACAATTAAAGGTAACGAACCTACTGCTATAAAACTATAGGGATTATTATGGCAATGGGCCAATTTGCCAAAAATGTTGAACTATCCCTTTTAAAACTAGACCCAACAAACACAAACACTGTGTCGCAGCAGGTTCGAATCCCTGGTTGTCGGTATACCTTGTTTGAGGACGACGGCCTCGGAGATCTCTTTCCCGTTGACGTACGTCTCGGCGCCGACCAACGGCTCCAGAGTGACGATCACTGCAGCGACAAAGAAAGGTCAAAGGTCAGAGAAATAAAAACATAAAATAAACTCTTTTTTTTTGTTTTTTTTCAACGTCCTGACGTCACAGAGAGTCAATGGATGTACACACACACACACACACACACATAGTGGAGGGAGTGGGGGAGGAGGAGGGGGGGGCACAGGAAACATGGGTGTGGATATGAAGGTGACGTCACCATGGCAACGAGTGACACGACAGCGACTGTTTGAAAACGATACCTGACAGATTTCCTGGCAGCTTTTTTTTTTTATAGAGAGAGAGAGAGAGAGAGAAAGAGAGAGAGTCACTCACTAAACACACACACGCCAACACACACACACACACACACATCTGCACACTAACACACACACACACCTGCGTTAAAGTAAAATGGAAACATCTGTGAGTGTGTGTGTGTCTTCAGATTCAGATTTATGAGGCGCAGTGACTCACTTTCACCACCAGAGGGCGACCAACACACACACACACACACACACAGGTGGCGTCTCACCTTCTCCCTGCTCATTGATCTCACTGACAAACACACAGTGAATTTCTTTTATAAAGTGTCCAGACAGTTTGATGTCCACGTCCTGCTGCCCCACCCTGAAACATGATCACATATACGATCAATATATAATCAATATAGTATGATACAACATAACATAACATGAGATAATATAATATAATATGATATAATAAAATGTAGTATAATATAATACAATATGATATAACATAATATGATAACGTATAATACAATATAACACAAGATAATACAATATAGTAGCCTATAACATGATATAATATAGTGTAATACAATATAATTTAACATAATATAATAAAATATAGTATAACATAATATAACATGATATAATATAAATTATAATATAGTATAGTATAATGTAATATAATTTAACGTAAAGTAATAAATTATAGTATAACATACTATAACATGATGTAATATAGTATAATACAATATAACATGCCGTAGTATAACATAATGTAATATAGTATAATACAATATAATTTAAGATAATATAATAAATAGTAAAACATAATATAATATGATATAATAAAATATAATATAGTATAATTTAAAGCAGATAACAGCGGCACGGCCGTTTCGGCTAATGCTGTGTTCAAGGCAGGCTTTTGAAACCGTAAGTTACAGCTTCAAGTCACAACTACGACTTGGTAGCGTTCCAGGTAACCCGTAGCTCGTGTTTTTACCATCCTGTTGTCTGTGAAAGTTCCCTATAACGGCCACTCGTAACTTCCGACCCGTGAACTCGTACCAGATCGAACTGGTATGACTTCACAGGAAGGAAAAACACAAAGTACGAGTTTCCTTGAACGCACCATGAGTTAGCAGCCCCCGCCCTTGTCAGGCATCAATTGGTCCTCGTGCTACGTCACCACATTCACGCGCATCCCTTGGCTGCACACACAGCCCTTCATGCCGTTCTCTCCCCTCATTGGATAACACTTGTATCCCACAAGGAAAATTTTCTCCTCGGGTTACAGCAGAGCAGAGTGACGGAGAGACTCGTGTTTAGGCTGAAATACTTCATGTAAGTGATTGCTGACGGAAAATAGGACTATTTAGGACTTATATTAACAAAAACATTCCACTGATATCTGCTTTAACGTAATATAATAATGATATAATGTAATAAATTATAATATAATATAGTAAAGCAACAATTATAATGTAGTTTTAATAGAAGAAATCTCTTTCTGAGAAGTATCTAAAGAACATTTTCCAATCGATAAGTTGCCAATAATTAGCAGACGGATCAATGAAGTGTGATTAGTCTGACCTGGTGAATCCCTCCTTGATGTAGTAGAGGAGACACTCTGACATCAGAGGGTCTTCATTCAGGTTGACCAGGTGAGGCGTCTGCAGCGCGCACACACACACACACACACACACACACACACGGGAACATCAGTCAGTGTATCTATGACATCACTGTGACATCACTGTGACATCACTGCGTGGACACTCACCCCTTTAGGAGAGAAGACGCCCAGTGTCCCTCCGTCTTCTTTGATGGACACGCCCATTTCTGCCAGCAGGGACTCTCTGAGGGCGACACACACACACACACACACACACACACAGATTATAAATACTGAGCTCTGATTGGTCGGTTGTGTTACTGTATTGTTCTCCTGCGGATGCGAGCGTCACCTCTCCAGGCGAATAGATTCAGTTTTTCTCAGTTTCTCTTCCCACGTTTCGTTGAGTTCAGCGATGATCTTCTCCGTCTCCTGCAACACACACACACACAGTCGGGAGGTTAGTATCTGTCTACCTGTCCGAGGCCTTCAGGTGTCCAGGGAGTAAAATTGACTTTTTAACTCATCAGCCAGCCATAAATCAAGAGCATATTATATTGATTTGAGAGCATTATTTTATGATTTCACATTCAGATTTTGTGATATTGTCTGTCAAAACTCTAGCCTAGAAATCTAGCTGCACCCTAGCGGCAGCAAATCTCTTTGCTCCGTAGGTCTAGAAACGAGCCATAAGAACTTTTTGAGTCTCGAACACCGTTTGTGTTCACCAATCACAGCGCTCTATCTGTTTAGAGAGCCGTTGGGCAGGCTTAACGCGATGACGACATACTTGCGAAGGTGAAAAAACATGACAAGATGGCTTTGGCAAAGGAATCGTTTGAATCGGCGCCGCATTGGCATCAACTTTGAAAGAATTAAACTTGTCATTTTCTTTAAAAGTTGCGCAAGAAACTGCACTGAAGTCATTCATTTCGAAGAAAGATATTTGGTGTTTTGCCGACGGGATATGGGAAAAGTTTAATCTACCAGCTTGCTCCGTCATCCTGCTCTTTGCTCTGATAGGTCGTAGCGCTGCCCTATTGGTGCAGAGGCAGTTTGAAAGACAGCCTTCATCCCGCCCCCTGGATTGAGCCGAGGTCTACCGGTCGCTGCCAGACTAGACATGTTAATGATATAGGCTAACAAAACTCTGCTCTCGCATTCAAATTTGTCCTGCTCGTGCTCAAACTGTGTGCTCGCACTTCGTTATAGTTGCTTGCGCAGATTTCCGGCGCTCAAGATCGAGCTCTTCTTCTTGCGCTGAGGAAAATTCTGCTCTCGGATTTCTGCTCTGCTCGTGGATTTTCTGTCAACTGTCAACCAATAGAAGGCCATACCAGCTACTGTTGACCAATCAGATTATCCCTGCTTCTTTGTGGGTGCGTTCGCTGTACTTCAAGGATCATCTACTTCTGCCCTCCAGGCTGTTAAATGTGGTGGTTCCCTTTATGTTTTCACAACTTTTGGAATAAAATATCAGTTAATCAATACACGAGCGCCCGTGCTTTTCATTACAATAGCTACATAAACATAAAGTAGTAGTAGTAGTAGTAGTAGTAGCGGATGCGGCCATGGGTGCCTTAGTTTTCTTTTTGAGCGCTCCGTAGGGGCGGGTAGCCGATATGTTCTGTTTATGGCGGGCAAAAACTGAGTTTGGCGTGTTAATTTTGCACACTCATGATGATGATGATGATGATGAAGATCCTACCAATAGCATCTCAGCCGCCTCCTCTTTACTGATGGGCTCCGTGCCATCTGACTCCTCCCCTTCACCCTCCCCCTCCCCCTCCCCCTCCTCTCCGTCCTCGATCAGGTGGTCGGGGTGGACGGGGCCGTCGCCCTCGGACGCCGGCTGACCCGCAGCTGTGGAGGAGAGAGGTCAGAAAGGTCAGGAGGAGAGAGGAAGAGGAGGAGAGCGGAAGAGGAGGAAGAGGAGGAAGAGGAAGGAGGAAGTCAGTGTATCCACCTTTTTCCGAACGTCGAAAAACGTAAGCCAGTTTTGCCGGTTATGCTCTTCCGGTGGAATTTTATGTTTATGTTTCCATGGCTTCGGTAGTCGCGGTAAATGCATGAATTTTCTTTTTTTTTTTTTTTTTTTCAATGAAAATCTGTAAAACGCATGGATCATCACACTAGAAGCTTTTAACAGCGGATATCACACAAATTGACATCCGTGTTAAAATCCAGCGTTAAAGGGACAACGAGGAGTTTCTATTTGGTTATAAAAAAGTCTCACGTTAATGTGGATGAATCTACGTTACCACATATCGATAAATATATTGTTTTGTCTCTATCGTTATTTTGTTATTATTAGTGGTGGCGGAAATGCTGGGCGAGCCGACCAGCTTTCTTTACTTTCGGTTTCGTGGCGAGTCATGAGAATAACGCCGCCGAATCGCCGTTTATGGTCGGAACTACGACGGTATGTGATCGTCTTCCAACCTCTGACTTTAATTCTTGATGAATGAAAACTTGAGTCTGTCTTGCGCCGGTCAAAGAATTTCACGGTGCACAGAGGCTCATAAATGTAGTGTGAAAACACTTCGCTTTTCCAAAACTCCTCGTTGTCCCTTTAACCCTCTAGGCGCCCGAGTTTATTTAGGAAAATATTAATTTGGATTTCAGGATTTCACAAGGCTGTGGCTTTTAAGTGGTGAGAGATAAATCTATGGTGTAAATGAGAAAAATATTCACAATGACCTAAAGTTTGTGATGGGAGTAAATGTACTCATCTAATTTGCATATTGTGACGTCTCCGGGTGGCAGCCCCATTGGATTACGTGACTTCCAGTAAAACTGAATTTTGAACATATTTACACAGAAAAAAATTATATTGACATCTAATCCCCAAAGTAAAGGAACAGGGGTGTGATTGGAGTACATTATTATTACATAATGCGACTTTGGCGGCTAGAGGGTTAATAGATCTATGCGTTTACCGCAACTATGACAACGACTGAAAACCATGGAAACGTAAACGTACAATTCCACCAAACCGGTCAAAACCGGCTTCCGGGTTTTGACCATAGATGACGTTCGGAAACTTGTGGATAAGTGTCATCATCATCATCATCATCACCTGGGGGGGCGGAGCCATTCTGAGGTGCGATGCCATTGGCAGCATTGAGTGCCAGCTGCAGCGGGGACGGGGCCACACTTGGAACGCCGCCGGGGCCGTTGTTGTTGTTGTTGACTGAGAGAGAGAGAGAGAGAGAGAGAGAGGGAGAGAGAGAGAGAGAGAGCGAGGGAGAGAGAGAGAGAGAAAGAGAAAGAGAGAGAGAGAGAGAGAGAGAGAGAGAGAGAGGTGCGGAGACAGAGTCGTGTTTCATTTTTTAAGAAGCAGGAATCTCTGTCATCCTGGTTATGTAAAGAACAGCTTGTAAATATCTGCCAACCCCACCCCTCACACACACACACACACACACACACACACAGTTGCTGTTGTCTGTAAATACCCGTCTCTAGGCGTATAGCACACACACACACACACACACACACACACACACACACACACATGCTACACATACCAAGTTTAAATAAACACACACAGTTCAATAGAGACAATATGGTGTATACCACTGAAATGTGTTTCTTATTACATGTATATAACAATGAGACACAATCTACTGTGTGTACACCAGTGTAATGTACATTATACCGTGTGTATACTAATATACCAGATGTACCAGTGTAGTGTAAAATATATTACGTGTGTATACACCATATACCAAACACACATAGTGTATATTATATTGTGTGTACCAGTGTAGTGTACCTGAATAGTGTGCCCTTGATATAATGTGAATGTACCAGTATAAGGTATATCACATGCCAGTATAGTGTGTGTGTGTGTGTGTGTGTGTGTGTGTGTGTGTGTATACCAGAAGAGTGAGTACTACGTAATGTACCAGCATAGTATGTATATAGCATATTTGTTGTCTGTGTATTTTTATAGTGTGTATACACCAGTATAGTGTAAATTATATAATACAGTAAACTGTGTATATACCATTTTATTGATTGTTGGTTTAATTCTATTTAAATCTATTTTAAACATTATGTATACACCAATATGTGTGTGTATACCACTACAGCGTAAATGCTATAACCCACAGTATAGTGTGTGTATACCACTACAGTGTAAATGCTATAACCCACAGTATAGTGTGTGTATACCACTACAGTGTAAATGCTATAACCCACAGTATAGTGTGTGTATACCACTACAATGTAAATGCTATAACCCAGAGTATAGTGTGTGTATACCAGCGTTATCCAGCAGCTCCTGCAGGCCCTGAGAGAACAGCAGGTTCCTCAGTCTCTCCACTTCAGCCTTCAGCTCTCTGATCAGTTTGGCGTTTGGATCTTCATTGATCACAGCGTTACAGCGAATCTGTTTGGCCCGGTCAGCATACCTGGAGGCACATGACACCGGGTCAGAGTGGATCAGATACGAGGGATAAGATCTCAGCCCTGCCATTGATCTCATTGATCTGTCAGCTTCTTTTTTTGCAGGAGATAAGATAAAGAGTTGATATCTGACCTTAGAGTGCTCAGTGTTTCTTCATAGTTGATGTCAGCAGGACTTAGAGCAGCTATCATGGCCGTCCGGGAGTTTCCTCCTGAAACACACAATGCAGTCCAACTTTACTGTTACTGTTTGACTGGTCGTAGCTCTGGGACTGTAGATATGTCTGGTGTGAGGTAAACGTACCCAGGTTTTCCTTCAGTAGCCAGGTGAGAACAGAGTCTCTGTAGGGAATAAAGTCACTTTTCCTCTTCTTACTGCTCTGCTGCAGAGGACAGAAGACACACGTTGGTTTTTCATCTTTAATGTGAACTCAGTCTTGATAGAAACACAAAGTGTGCGTTGACTAACCATTTCAGCCAAAGCTGATATCACTTTTCCCAATGTGGTTAGAGATTTGTTGATGTTTGCTCCTTCCTGTGCAAAAAAAACAAAGTTAACGTTTACTCAGACATCACAGTAGATGAGTAGATTTTTAGTTATTCCCATATCAACGTGACTCTATGACCTCTGACCTTGAGCCTGGTGCCCTTCGCGCCCGACGAGTCAGCTCGCTCGCTTCCAGCCAGGTCCACCAGACTGATCTTACTGACCTGAGGAGAAAGTCCAGAGGTCAGTCCAGTCAGCACAGAAGAGATACAGTAGATGAGTTACAGTAGAAATACAGTAGAGATACAGTAGAAGAGCTACAGCAGAGGAGGCAAGGTAGAGGAGAAGTAGAGGAAGTATAATAGAGGAAGTAAGGTACAGTAGAGAAAGTATACTAGAGGAAGTAAGGTAGAAGTACAGTAGAGGAAGTAAGGTAGAGGTACAATAGAGGAAGTAAGGTAGAAGTACAGTAGAGGAAGTATACTAGAGGAAGTAAGGTAGAAGTACAATAGAGGAAGTATACTAGAGGAAGTAAGG
>NC_140924.1:4570824-4704930 GCF_045865225.1 Trachurus japonicus
CTTGTACCGTTACACCCCTACTCTTCACTACTCTGAAGGTGATGTCTTTAATTTTGAGTTTCTCCCACCTCCAGCTGCATACCTATGATACACGTTTGGTTCTCCACATTTGACTTTGTTTTTGTCAGTATTGCTATGATACCCGCTGTTTTCTGTATCTGTCTCTCTATGTTCAGTTGATGATTCTCCAGTTTGCAGTGGAACTTTGACAGACTTTGTTTTTCTCTCAAGTACTTGTCTCTTTTACCAGTCAAATTATCTGTCTCACTTTCTGCGATAAGTTTCTCCACTGACTGAAGCTTCTCCTTGTTTTCATTAATCTCTGTCTCTATGTTATCCAGCTGTCCCTTCATTCCTGTTGCTGGAGTGTCAGATTTCTCCACTTCTTCCTTTCTCTTCTCCAGTTTCTCTTGATCTTTCACTAGGTTTTCCTTTTCCTCTAAGTATCTCTCTCTTTTGATTCTGTCACTCTCTATTTGCTTCTCTTGTGACAAAACCTTGTCTTTGTTCTCCTTCATCTTTTCCTCTGACTCCTTCACCAGCTCTATGAGTTCCTTTCTCTGGTTCTCAAGGCCGGCTTTCAGTTCCATTGCTGAACTTAAAGCAGCTTTCCAGGTATTCAGTTCTTTCTCAGATTGAGCCCCTTGTTCAGCCACAATCTTCTTGACTTCTGAGGAAATCAAGTCCTCTGTAGAAGACACAAAGGAAAAGTCATGGTCAAACGGAACATTATTTGTTAACATAGTACCAAATTTAATGGTCTTATTAAAGGTCTCTTCAAAAATCAGATTGTCTCCCAAATCTTTACATTTTGACACTATTCATTCTAATAACTGAGACATTGGTTTCATTATGCTGAAAAAACACATTTTTACTCACGGATTGCAGGTAGCTGCTGTTCCAATATTGAAGTTGAAGCATTTGTCCAGTTATTCGACGCTTCCTCAATTTGTTGACTTTGAGCTACGGTAGAAGACATAAAGGAAAAGTCATGGTCAAGCGGAACATTATTTATTAACATAGTACCAAATTGAATGGTCTCAGATTGTCTCCCAAATCTTTATATTTTGACACTATTCATTCTAATAACTGAGACATTGGTCTCATTATGACAATCAAATTATGCTGAAAAAACAAATTTTTACTCACGGATTGCAGGCTTTCCCCCTTCTTTACGGTTTTTCAACGCTTCCTCAATTTGTTGACATTGAGCTACTGTAGTACACACAAGGAAAGAGTCATGGTCCAGCAGAACATTATTTATTAACCTAGTACCAAATTTTATGGTCTTATTAAAGGTCTCTTCAAAAATAAGATTCTCTGGGTGCGAATGCAAATGAGTACACACACATTTCTATACATATTGACACTATCCATTCTAATAACTGAGACATTGGTTTCATTATGATAATAAAATCATGTTTAAAAAACACATTTCATTTACGGAAAGATTCCTTCTTCTTCCAGACAATAACATATATACCTGAACAACATATGAGGAAACAAACTGTGCATCCACTGAAACTTGCCACAATGAGGATTAACCAGTCTGTAAAAAAATAAGGGTTAGAGTTAGAGTTTAACCAAATACATTTGGATATTTATTTTTTTAAATCACAGTGCAACCAGTGCACACATGATCAATCTGAACCTCCAAGTGGTGTCTTATCACCTAAATAGTATTTTGTAATTTAAAGGGATAATTTAACATTCAGTCAGATCCTCCTCTCACCATAATCACTACAGTATAGTCATAGCAGATCTAGTACATAACATAGTAATAACCCCTGTGTCGCCACAGTTACATTATTATTTCATAGCGTGGTGAATGTGCAGGTCACAACTTATCCACCAGAGTGTTGTGCAGTTGTTGGATTGTGTATTTGATGAGTTTGATGAGGGACAGGGGACCTGTACCGTTCACCTCCACTGTGTTCACTGAGCAGCTCCCGTCTCTGCCCCGCCGATCTCAAAACAACATGCACCGATAATTAAAGGTAATGAACCTACTGCTATGGCAATAGGAGATTCCTTTAAGATCCCTTTAAGATGAAGAAGATAGATGTTTGTTGCTCATTGTAGTTCACAGCAATTTAAGCCCAAGTGGCACATTACTACAACAAACAACAAAAACATTAACCAACAAACAATCACAGAAGCAAGAACAATAGAAAACTATAAAAATTTCCTCTGGGAAATTTTGATGGGACCACAGGGGGGCTAGAGACATTGGTTTCATTATGACAATCACATTTTGCTGAAAATACACATTTTTACTCACAGATTGCAGATAGCTGCTGTTCCATCCTTGAAGTTGAAGCTTCATTCCAGTTGTTCAGTTCCTCAGATCGTTGTTTCCATTGAGCCTTTTGTTCAGCCACAATCGTATTGACTTCTGAGGAAATCAAGACCTCTGTAGAAGACACAAAGGAAAAGTCATGGTCAAACGGAACGTTATTTATTAACATAGTAGCAAATTTAATGGTCTTATTAAAGGTCTCTTCCATCAACTTATGCTGAAAAAACACATTTTTACTCACGGATTGCAGATAGCTGCTGTTTCATCCTTGAAGTTGAAGCTTCTTTCCAGTTATCCAACGTTTTGTTAGATTGTTGTTGCCATTTAGCATCTAGTTTATCCACAATCTTCTTGACTTCTGAGGAAATCAAGTCCTCTGTAGAAGACACAAAGGAAAAGTCATGGTCAAACGGAACATTATTTATTAACATAGTAGCAAATTTAAAGGTTATAGCTACAACTTTTAAATAGTATATAAATAATTGTTTAATAAATTTTGGCGGGCCCGAAATATATTTACATCTGGTTACATTGGCAACGTCGGCATGGAATGGTCTTTGTGGCAACAGCATTAGAACGTTGATGTCATGTGTAACTGCTGTAACTGGCAACCAGTAAAACAGAGGGTTGGAGCGAGAGCAGTGTGAGTTCTACACCGACTGGTCAGGTGGAATTAAACTTGTAGCTATCACCTTTAATGGTCTTACAGTATTAAAGGTCTCTTCAAAAATCAGATTGTCTCCCAAATCTTTACATTTTGACACTATTCATTCTAATAACTAAGACATTGGTTTCATTATGACAATCAAATTATGCTGAAAAAACACATTTTTACTCACGGATTGCAGGCAGCTGCTGTCCCAATATTGATGTTGAAGCATTTGTCCAGTTATTCGACGCTTCCTCAATTTGTTGACTTTGAGCTACGGTAGAAGACACAAGGGAAAAGTCATGGTCAAGCGGAACATTATTTATTAGTAACATAGCTAGTACCAAATTGAATGGTCTCAGATTGTCTCCCAAATCTTTACATTTTGACACTATTCATTCTAATAACTGAGACATTGGTCTCATTATGATGAGCACTGATATGGAGGAGCTGTAACCACATTAGGTTACCTGTGTGTATCTGTCTGTGTATCTCTAACTTTTATCACATGAAGTTACCTGTGTGTGTGTGTGTGTGTGTGTGTGTGTGTGTGTGTGTGTGTGTGTGTGTGTGTGTGTGTGTGTGTGTGTGTGTGTGTGTGTGTCTGTAACTGTAATCATATGAAGTTACCTGTGTGTTGGTTTCTGTGTGTGTGTGTCTGTAACTGTAATCATATGAAGTTACCTGTGTGTTGGTGTGTGTGTGTCTGTAACTGTAATCACATGAAGCTACCAGTGTGTGTTGGTGTGTGTGGTTGTGTTTGACAGTGACTTGAACTAAACCTGATGAAGGTGCCTGAAGCAATAGTATAAAAGTAAAAAAAAAAAAAAAAAAAAGCAGCCCATAATGAGCACAGAGCTTTGAGAGAGAAGTCAATTAAGCAGGGGAGCAACAGGAGGAATAAAGTCTGACCTGAGAACTGTATGAAACCTGTTTGTGTAAATGTGGTACAATCTGATCTGAGAACAGTTTCAAGAGCTGGTTCTGTGTGTGTGTGTGTGTGTGTGACTGACTTGACACATGTTATGAGCTGCATCCTGTGTCAGTCTGATTTAGCGTGTGTGTGTTCATAAACATTTAAACGAGCGCCAGGTGGATTGTTTATGAAGTTAACGAGCTCTGGAGTGAGGCACGGTTGCCAATGACGATAGGGGCCCCCCAGGCTGAGACAGACAGAAACATGGAGAAAAAGAGTGATTTTCTGCCTCTGCACCGGTCTCACATTTAGGCTTACTCTGACAAAACGGTAACTCCTATCAGAAAAAAACCCAGACCATCATTTATGTAAGGACTTCCTGAAAAGTTTGGTGTGATTTTGGTGTTTCTACAGTAAATATTTTCCAGAAACGTGCAATTTTTATACAGGTGTCCGTTCTGCTTCTCTCAGAAAATCTTTGTATTGGAGTCAATGAGGAGCAGAGACAGACGTGGCCACACTTAGAGGCTGACAATTCAAATTCTGTAAGTTTCTCTGTATTTGCACATTGTGAGAGACAGAACAAGTTTGTCTACAAATTTCGAAAAAAATCATCTGTGTACAGTGTAAATTGTGTCCAGGAGGAAAGAGACAAAATGGTGAATTTTTTTGGGCTCTCTCCCACTCTGACTGATGATGTCACCCACTCTGACACGAACATTCCTTGCAATACACAACCATTATAATCTCATAATTTCTCCAAAAATCATCATGGTCATTGATCAGGGATTGATCAAAAACTATAATACCTATCAAAACGTGGAATAATACACCAATACACAAGACTTGTGGTTTAAATGGAGTCTCTAGGTGAAAGTATGCCTGAGCAGTAGACAACAGTAAGCAGTATAAAAAGTCCAATGATTTGTTCCTTTTTTGACCTTCTACCATTCATTCTCTATGAGATATTTTTAGCCGTTTTTAGGGACTTACGTCGCGAAAAATTTGTATTCTCTTAAGGAAAGTCATAGCACACCAATCCCAATTGAGACGCACATTTTGATATATAATTTATCATCATCGCTGTAAGAACTTCCCGAAGGATTTGGTGTGACATCCATACGGGAATTCCCAACCGGAAGTTGCTCTTCTTCGTGTGTAGTATCATTTTTATGTAGATAAAAAAAAATAACTCAGTAACTCAAATGGTCCATGATAAAAAACAACAAAATTTCACAGTGAAATAGTGTGATTAAGTTACCAGATGGTAACTGTGCTATGAAAATTTTAATCTGATGCTTATGTAGCCGATGTCATATCTGGCCCTCTGCGTTGTGTTTCTCACGGCCTGCCCTAGGTGGGGTTCAATCCCACGACCTTACGCACCGGAGGCGACGATGCTAACCTCTTCGCCAAGAGGTTGACAACCACTTGGCGAAGAGGTTAGCACGTCTTTTATGGGTGGAGTGAGTGCACATCCGTTACACTTAGTGTGATAATACAGTACAGTATATTTTTAAATCAAACCATGTTACCAGACACATTTTGGGTGTATGTTACCTACCTAGACATACAGTCATGAGAAAAAAAAAAGGTAAAATTATCCTTATGGTTTTCCTCATCCTGGAGTCCTGAAAGTAGAAATAACTTTTGAAATGGAGGAAAATTAAAAGATGTGTGAATGCAAAATGAATACAAAATCATAACAGTTATCATGCATCAAGCCTGTCAACCACTGAAATATGAATTCATTACATAACAAACACTGGTGAATATTTGTATAATCTTTACACACACAAAAGTAATGATATCACAGTGTAGACACAGTCAATTAATGGATAAATATCAGTATCAGTTCTAGCTTCTGGAGGTAATCATGATTTTAACTACTTTTTTAATCTGTTGGGAAATATTATAATATTTATAACTATGTACAGACGTGGACAAAAATATTGCTACCCTTCCCACAATTTTCACTGAAATAAGTTGAAAATGACAGAAGTAATAATAAATAACAAAAAAATGTGAAAATTAACTAATACAAGTCAGACATTGCTTTTGAATTGTGGTTCAAATGAATAATTTAAAAAAACAAACTAATGAAACTGACCTGCCTGGACAAAAATTATGGTACCCTTAATTTTCTTAGCTTAATCTTAACTTAATATTTTGCTTCACAACCTTTTGAGACAATCACTGAAGTCAGGGGATTTCTGTAACTCTCAATGAGACAATTGCACCTATCGACTCAGCTGGTGATCAAACTGCCCCAACTGTCTCAGATTTGTAGACTGCCTTCTCCAAACTCCTTCCACAGATGTTCAATAGGATTTACATCAGGGCTCATTGAAGGCCACTTCAGAACAGTCCAGTCAAGCCATTCTTGGTGGTTTTAGCTGTGTGTTTTGGGTAATTACCCTGTTGGAAAATCCCTGACCTGTGACATAGACTGGGCTTTCTGACAATGAACAGCACATTTCGCTTCAAGCTTGTTAAACTACAATTAAGAGATATCTAGGATGTATTAGAGAGCTAACTATATTTTACAGGATACAGATTTGAAACATGCATTTAAAACAACCACTTGAATAAATAAGATCTCACATACCTTTTTAGTGTGTCCACTAGTCAGTTCAGCTCAGCTCACCTCAGAGGGTAGGTTACTTATCTGTTCAAAGTTCTGCTGTAAAATGCTTTATCGGTTTGTTTTAATCTTTATTGGCTTCATTGGCTCCGGATTAAGGATTTCATACTGCAGGGCTAAGGATGTCTTGTTTCTTATGACAGTACACAGTTATCCTTGTCTTTATTACATTTATAAAAACACATACTACTATGGCCAATGGTCAAGGTGACATTTATCAAGAAACAAGTTGGGCTCAAGTTGTTGAATTGTTGAGCTTTTAAGTCCCGTTTTGAACAATTTGTAATGAAGAGTAACAATAAAATAAGGTGACTTAAGGACTGTTGGTTACTCTCTCCCATTACTGTATAATCTATACCAGGTTCAGCACAGTAAAAGTATATTTTATTTTACCAAAGGCTGTGGGTGGTGACAATTGATTACTTGTCTCAGCAATATAGAGGAAGGGAATATTGAAAATGTGTACAGTAATTAAGTGGCTGATGAACAGCGGAGGGCAGAATAGGGCTACTTTTATTGTTATGTGAGGAGACAAAGAAAGAGGAGGACTGACAGAAGTAATAGTAGTAGTAGTTTGTATTTGTCCCACTGTGTCCTATGGTCAGAGTGGGAGCAAATCCAGTGAGGCTGAAACCAGCAGAATTATTTCCGCTGGGGTTCAGAGATTTTAATTTATGTAGCTTGAATGATTTGATCATCTACAAGGCAGGAGTGCATTGTACAGTTCAGCTATGAATGATCCTGTGTTCATAGACTGTGGCCTGTACCTGAGAATGAAAGTCCAGATAAGATTTATATTCTTATGGCTTTAGTGTTGTGTGTGAAAGACTGACACGCACACTCGTTTCACTTCAGAACATACACTACCTTTTACTTCAGTCTCATGTATAGATCAACACTTCCTTGTTTCATTTGCACGCGCTCCATGCATAACGTAGCATCCCATAATAATCAAACAGTCTCTTAAAGGTACCTTAACCACTATTTGGCAGCATACAGTAAACCCCATGTATCATGGTGTGACCATGTTATTAGAACATAACATTTATGTTATCATATTTGAAGGTGGCCATAGGTAGCTATTTGAGGAACTGCAGTGTTTTACATTTTTTATTAAGAATACATTTTTAACACTGTACTTGATTTCCATAAATTCACCATGTGGCCTAAATTATATGGACATGTGACCGTTGCTGCCAAAGTTGAACATATAATCCCAAATGAATGTTCTAAACTATAAATGTCTGCAAAGCATGAACATGGCGGGTTTTGCTGCTGGAGTAAAAGTTAGGGATCACCACAGGCTGAAGGATCTGGAAATAGAGAACGTTTTTACAAAGTCAACAACATCCATTCATCTGATAGTTAATGAGGTATTTCTGCCTGTCCACTATAAATCAGGTCCTGCTTCTGACAAGGCAGACTTTGTTTTCAGACTAACAAAGTCACACCCTTCACTGCATATTTGATGTGGTTTGAACTTTGAGTGTATTTTGTACTTGAAGAGACCATTTTGGACCATTTGAAATTGTATTATGTTATATACTATCGTTCCTGCCTCAGGTGGAGGAGTTTAAGTATCTCTGGGTCTTGTTCACGAGTGAGGGGAGAACGGAGCGCGAGATCGACAGGCGGATCGGTGCGGCGGCCGCAGTAATGCGGTCATTGTATCGGTCCGTCGTGGTGAAGAAGGAGCTGAGCCGAAAGGCAAAGCTCTCGATTTACCGGTCGATCTACGTTCCCACCCTCATCTATGGTCATGAACTCTGGGTCATGACCGAAAGAACGGGATCCCGGATACAAGCGGCCGAAATGAGTTTCCTCCGCAGGGTGGCGGGGCGCTCCCTTAGAGATAGGGTGAGGAGCTCTGTCACCCGGGAGGAGCTCTGAGTAGAGCCGCTGCTCCTCCACATCGAGAGGAGCCAGCTGAGGAGGCTCGGGCCCCTGTATCGGATGCCCCCTGGACGCCTCCCTCGTGAGGTGTTCCGGGCATGTCCCACCGGGAGGAGGCCCCGAGGAAGACCCAGGACACGCTGGAGTGACTACGTCACTCGGCTGGCCTGGGAACGCCTTGGGGTCCCCCCGGAAGAGCTGGAGGAAGTGTCCGGGGAGAAGGAAGTCTGGGGATCCCTGCTCCGACTGCTGCCCCCGCGACCCGACTCCGGATAAGGGGATGAAAATGGATGGATGGATGGATGGATATATACTATCGTCCTTCTCCCACATCTCAAAGAAAAACACCTCAACAGGAACAAGTGTCTCCTCCTCATCCTCCCCAACCTGGATCACTTCAGCTGTCCATCCTGATAGGAAGTTAATGGTTGGTGCCGTGCTCCTGGATTTTAGTGCAGCATTTGATATCTTGGACGACAAACTAACAAGATATCAGTATATAAATTTGAGTTTAGTTTAAGTTAATGGAAAGTTATTTGTGTAACAGGCAACAATGTGTGCAATTTAATGGGTCTATTTCAGACATGGTGACTGTGCGATGTGGTGTCCCCCAGGGGAGTTGCCTTGGCCCATTACTGTACTCAATTTATGTTAATGATTTACCTTGTGTAATAGCAGCCATGGAAATCTATGCCGATGACACTACATTGTATGTCCCAGGAGAAAATATTGTGTCTGTGAACAAACTACTGCAAGAGGAGGTACTACTAGTATCCAATTGGGTCAGTGAGAATAGACTTAAACTGAATGTTGCTAAAACTAAGAGTATAATGTTTGGGTTAAGATATATGTTAAGATTTATGGTGGTTCAGGTCCTACTTAGAGGAACGGAGTTATTTTGTGACCATTGGTAGTTATCAATCCGATCGAGTGGCTATGACGTGTGGAGTTCCTCAGGGGTCAGTCCTTGGACCCCTTCTGTTTAACCTGTATATGCTGCCTTTGGGTCAAATTCTACAGAACTCTAATGTCAACTATCATAGTTATGCAGATGACACACAGATATATCTTGCACTGTCTCCAGATGACTGCAGTCCAATAGAGTCATTATGTCACTGTTTAGAGCAAGTCAAAAATTGGATGAGCCAAAATTTCCTTCAGTTAAATCAAGAAAAAACTGAGATCATTGTTTTTGGAAATAAAGAGAAGAGGGTTGCTGTCAGTAAACATCTTGAGTCACTGTCTTTAGAAACTAAAGACCAAGTCCGAAACCTTGGCGTGCTGATAGACTCAGATCTGACCCTCAACAGCCATATCAAATCAGTCACCAAATCAGCCTTTTATCAACTTAAGAACATATCCAGAATTAAGGGTTTTATGCCCCAAACTGATCAGGAGAAGCTGATTCATGCTTTTATAGACTAGACTACTGTAACGGTCTTCTGACTGGTCTTCCCCAAAAAAGCATCAAACAGCTGCAGCTCATTCAGAACGCTACAGCTCAAGTTTTAACCAGAACAAAGAGATCAGATCACATCAGCCCAGTTCTTAAGACCTTACATTGGCTCCCAGTCAGCTACAGAATAGATTTTAAAGTTCTGCTACTGGTTTACAAATCACTGAATGGTTTAGGTCCAGAATACATGAATGACATGTTAGTAGAGTATAAACCCAGTAGAGCTCTGAGATCTACTGACTCAGGTCAGATAGTGGAGCTCAGAGTTCAGACCAGACATGGTGAAGCAGCATTTAGCTGCTATGCTGCACACAAGTGGAACAAACTACCAGCAGAACTGAAATCAGCCCCAACTGTAAGCACTTTTAAATCCAGGTTAAAAACATTTCTCTTTTCACGTGCTTATAGCTGAGAACTTAAAACTTTATCTATTTTCTTTTATTTTACTTTTATTTGCTCTTGCTTTTAACTCTGTTTTCAGTGTTTTGTTTGTTTTTATTCTGTCTTATGCTTCTTTTTTTCTTTTTTTATGTTTTGTCTTTATGTAAAGCACATTGAGTTGCCTTGGTATAAAATGCGCTATATAAATAAAGATGCCTTGCCTTGCCTTCAAAAGTCTGATTCATACTCAATTTTGTTATGATGACCTTTTTTTTTTTAGCTTTGACTTGATCTCACCACCAGATGTCGGTGTTTACTCTGATCCGACTCAATACAGAACACCTCAATAAATCAGGTCAAAGAATAAAATCTGGATCAAATTCAACTGAAGCTCCTTAAATTTACAACAAACATTGAAGCAAAAAAGAAAAAAAAGAAAACAACATGCAGCTAAGTAATGATTAAAACATGAACAAACACACTTGTGTTGCTGAACTGAAACTGAAGCGGAGGATTGCTGGAGCAACATTCTCTGCTCATTTCTTTATGTTTTTGGTCACATGACCTGAATGATATTTGGTGATTACAGACTCAACTCAGAGTTCAAACAAAGGTCGCAGAGTTAAAAGACAGTTCTCTTTTCTGTTGGATTTACAAAGTTACATTCCTCCTCCAGCAGATGTCACTGTGCCTGCATCCAGCAAATCATACTACAGCTACACTAATAATGTAATCATTGACAATATCACTGCAAATCACCTTGTTTATTGTTATAAGGTCCTAAAATAATTGTCATTTTTTTATAATGTGTGTGCTTTCTGCACTTGGTCCGCTCCACAGGACCACACCTTCTGCGGTGTTGGTTGGCTGATGTGGAACTAAATTGTGTAGTGATCCTGTTTTGGTGAGATAATGTATAACTAGATGAAACTCATTACTTCTACTTATTACTACTACGACTGACCTCTGCAATCAGTTTTGGGTTTTATTCATCATTACGTTTTAATCAGCTCCTTCATCACCACGATGGACCGATACAATGACCGCATTACTGCGGCCGCTGCACCGATCCGCCTGTCAATCTCGCTCTCCATCCTTCCCTCACTCATGAACAAGACCCCAAGATACTTAAACTCCTCCACCTGAGGCAGGAACTCTCCCCTGACCTGAAGGGTGCAAACCACCTTTTTCCGGTCGAGAACCATGGCCTCGGACTTAGAGGTGCTGATTCTCATCCCAGCTGCTTCACACTCGGCTGCAAACCGCCCCAGTGCATGCTGAAGGTCCTGGCTCGAGGGAGCCAACAAGACAACATCGTCCGCAAAAAGCAGAGATGAAATCAGGTGGCTCCGGAACCGTACCCCCTCCGGCCCTTGGCTGTGCTTAGAAATTCTGTCCATAAAAATAATGAACAGAACCGGTGACAAAGGGCAGCCCTGCCGGAGTCCAACACGCACCGGGAACAGGTCTGACTTACTGCCGGCCATGCGAACCAAGCTCCTGCTCCGGTCATACAGGGACCGTACAGCCCTCAGCAGAGGGCCTCCGATCCCATACTCCCGGAGCACCCCCCACAGGATGCCACGTGGGACACGGTCGAAAAGCCTTCTCCAAGTACACAAAACACATGTGGACTGGTTGGGCAAACTCCCATGCGCCCTCGAGCACCCTGTGGAGGGTGTAGAGCTGGTCCAGCGTTCCACGGCCAGGACGAAAACCGCATTGTTCCTCCTGAATCCCAGGTTCGACTATCGGCCGAATTCTCCTCTCCAGCACCCTGGAATAGACTTTCCCCGGGAGGCTGAGGAGTGTGATCCCCCGATAGTTGGAACACACCCTCCAGTCCCCCTTTTTGAAGAGAGGGACCACCACCCCGGTCTGCCAGTCCAGAGGCACTGTCCCCGAATGCTACGCGATGCTGCAGAGGCGTGTCAGCCACGACAGCCCCACAACATCCAGAGACTTGAGGTACTCAAGGCGGGTCTCATCCACCCCCGGTGCCTTGCCACTGAGGAGCTTCTGGACTACCTCAGTGACTTCGGCTTGGATAATGAATGAATCAACCTCTGAGTCCTCAGCCTCTGCTTCCTCGATGGAAGGTGTGTCAGTGGGATTGAGGAGATCCTCGAAGTATTCCTTTCACCGCCCGATATCCCCAGTCGAGGTCAACAGCTCCCCTCCTCCACTGTAAACAGTGTTGGCGGAGCACTGCTTCCCCCTCCTGAGGCGTTGGATGGTTTGCCAGAATTTCCTTGAGACCGGTAGTCCTCCTCCATGGCTTCCCTGAACTTTTCCCAGACCCGAGTTTTTGCTTCCACAACCGCCCGGGCTGCCGTCCGCTTGGCCTGCTGGTACCCATCAGCTGCCTCGGGAGTCCCCCGAGCTAGCCAGGCTCGGTAGGACTCCTTCTTCAGCTTGACGGCATCCCTTAGGGTCTAAGGACAGAGGATGTTGTTGTGATGCCATGTAAAGCCCTTTGAGACAAAACTGTTTGTAAAAACGGGCTATACAAATAAAATTACCTTGCCTTGCCTTGCCTTACTTCCGGTGTCCACCACCGGGTTCAGGGATTGCCGCCGCGACAGGCACCGGAGACCTTACGGCCACAGCTAGGTTGCTGCACTAGATCCACACTATGAGATAATAACGTTACTAGACAGAGTTGTTTTAGAGGTAAATTCATGCAAAACCACTACTGTGCGTTGCCTTCAGGGACAGTTTTTCAACAAGCAGTCTTTGTATGATGCTATGAGATAAACATAGCTTGCACCGACAATTTAAGGTAACGAACCTACTGCTATGATGTTGAACTATCCCTTTAACACAAAATCATAACAGTCACCATGCATCAAGCCTGTCAACCCCTCAATAATGAATCAATGACATAGCAAGCACTGGAGGATGTTTGCATAATCTTTACACCATGAAATGAATAATAACACAGACACAGTTAATTGCAAGTATCAAGAATAAAAGTGTATAATTCATCAATATTCACACATAGAATCAGTATTTTGAGATTCTGTCCTAATGTACTAAGTTCAAGTATGAAGCAGCAGAGGATGGATACAATTCCAATGGTTAATATGAAAAAGATAATACCAATGATACATTTAGAGAGCTAAGTATTATGGTGCGTTCCAGGCAACTCGTAACTCGTGTTTTTCCGACCTGTTCCTATGGTTACCCGTTAGAACGTACAGTCAAACTCGTAACTTCCCACCTGTGAACTCGGACTAGGCTCGGACTAGAGTTCTGGATCTACTCCCAGTTCCCAGTTAGTAACTCGTAACTTGCCTGGAACGCTACAAACTCGTAACTGGTGACTTGAAGTCGTGACTTACGGGTTAAAAAGCCTGCCTGGAACGCACCATTACTTTACAGGATACAGATTTGCGAAATGTATATAAAACAAACACTTTGATAGAAGCTCTCACATATCTCTGTAGATAGTGACTGCCATCAGTTTTCTTTATTGTGTTTTTATTCATTTTTACATTTTTATGAGCAGGTCGTAATTTTACACAAACATTGCTGTTTTTTGTTTTTCGATAATTTACAAATAATAAACCTCAAACCCACCACACATATGGAGAAAGGGAGTCAAATAATGTACTCAATGTATTCAAAAAACATGTCATTATCTCCAAATAAAATCACATAACATTTTGAAACAACAATAATAAAATTCAAACTTAAATCTTACTTAGTAAATGTCATCATCAGTTGCTGTTAAATCCTTACTTTTATTAATACCATGCTACGGAAGCCCTAAAGGGCCAAGTCCGTATAAATTTTTTTATTATCGTTTTCTCGTGATAACGACTTATTATTTCGTTATCTCGAGATAACAAAGTCTGTTTTCTCGTGATAACGAATTCATTTATTTCGTTATCTCGAGATAACAAAGACCGTTTTCTCGTGATAATGAAATAATCATAGAATGTGTGGTTGACATGGTTGCCTAGCAACATGTTTCCCCGGTGCAATCGCTTCTGCTTACGGGGAAGTAGCAGCTGGTTAGCCGCTGTATGTTCGTAGCAGGGGGCTACTACGTATTAACTGACTCGCCGCTCTGTGTGTGTGTCGCGGTGATAATTTAACCGTGAAAAGTAGGCTACAACACACATGACATAACGTTACAGCCGCAGTGTTGTGAGTGAATCATGTCAGGACTCGGGACAACCAGGCTTCATGAACCCGCTCCACAGACCCAGGTGCCCGGCCGTAGGTGGCTCACACACCCGGGGAAGGACATCCTGGCAGTTAAGAGGAGAAACTTTCTGCTTCTTGTTGTTGTTAAGTTTAGGAGCAGCGCAGCGGCTCGCGGCTGCAGCTCTGTTCACTTCATACACTGAGAATGGAGTCAGTGTATGAAGTGAACAGAGCTGCAGCCGCGAGCCGCTGCGCTGCTCCTAAACTAGAAGCAGAAAGTTTCTCCTCTTAACTATGCTGCCAGTATGGCCTTCCCTGGGTGTGTGAGCCCGGCCGCCCCCGCCGCCGCTGCTGCTGCTGCTACGGCGGGGAAGGCGAAACTCAGGGCTCACACACCCTCACTGCCAGGATGTCCTTCCCCGGGTGTGTGAGCCACCTACGGCCGGGCACCTGGGTCTGTGGAGCGGGTTCATGAAGCCTGGTTGTCCAGACCAGCAATCGCTCTGGTCCCGACATGATTCACTCACAACACTGCGGCTGTAACGTTATGTTGTGTGTGTTGTAGCCGAAAAGTAGGCTACAACACACACAACATAACGTTACAGCCGCAGTGTTGTGAGTGAGTCATGTCGGGACAACCAGGCTTCATGAATCCGCTTCACAGACCCCGGTGCCCGGCCGCCACTAGAGCAGCGGCGGCGGCGGCGGCGGCGGCGGTGGCGGCGGCCAAGCACCGGGGTCTGAGAAGCGGATTCATGAAGCCTGGTTGTCCCGACATGATTCACTCACAACACTGCGTCTGTAACGTTATGTTGTGTGTGTTGTAGCCTACTTTTCACGGTTAAATTATCACCGCGACACACACACAGAGCGGCGAGTCAGTTAATACGTAGTAGCCCCCTGCTACGAACATACAGCGGCTAACCAGCTGCTACTTCCCCGTAAGCAGAAGCGATTGCACTGGGGAAACATGTTGCTAGGCAACCATGTCAACCACACATTCTATGATTATTTGTTATCTCGAGATAACGAAATAAATTAATTCGTTGTCACGAGAAAACAGACTTTGTTATCTCGAGATAACGAAATAATAAGTCGTTATCACGAGAAAACGATAATAAAAAAATGTATACGGACTTGGCCCTTTAGGGCTTCCGTACCATGCTTCTTTAATCTGGACATAACAGAATGCTCAACACAACACAGAAATCATCATCAAAAAATCATGATAAAAATAATTTCATATAATTATGATAAACGATTGATACATTGTACATTTCCTAATCGATATTTAGATTCCAATTAAATAAAATAGAACTTTTGAAGATTATTATATGCATACATGACACCATTCTTACAATTTTAATAATTACACCTCTGTGGAAGCAGCAGCCAAGCTGCAGCATCATGTTTTTGGGATGCCCATCCATTTCATTCTTGTCAATATATTATCTCAGTTATGTTTTTCAAATCTGGCATAAATATCAACTTGGACTCAAGGACAAACTACAGTAATAGACTTTTGGTGATCAACGGTCAAAGTCAGAACAACCTCACAAGAAATTATTCTAATTTTTCTTCCTCACAAAAATAATTACAATTTTCAAATTAATGGATGGAGACAGTAGTTTGAATAAAGATAGTATGGCCACAAGACTCACTGGATGTTAGAATGAACAGGATGGAAGGAAATTGATTGTACACACGCATTTACACTATGTATCCTTTCTACTCTTCACTACTCTCTGTGAAGGTGATGTCTTTAGTTTTGAGTTTCTCCCACGTCCAGCTGTGTACCTATGATACACATTTGGTTCTCCACATTTGACTTTGTTTTTGTCAGTATTGCTATGATACCCGCTGTTTTCTGTATCTGTCTCTCTATGTTCAGTTGATGATTCTCCAGTTTCCAGTGAAACTGTGACAGACGTTGCTTTTCTCTCAAGTACTTGTCTCTTTTACCAGTCAAATTATCTGTCTCACTTTCTGCGATAAGCTTCTCCACTGACTGAAGCTTCTCCTTGTTTTCATTAATCTCTGTCTCTATGTTCTCCAGCTGCCCCTTCTTCACTTCTTCTTCTGCTGGAGTGTCAGATTTCTCCACTTCTCCCTTTCTCTTCTCCAGTTTCTCTTGATCTTTCACTAGGTTTTCCTTTTCCTCTAAGTATCTCTCTCTTTTGATTCTGTCACTCTCTATTTGCTTCTCTTGTGACAAAACCTTGTCTTTGTTCTCCTTCATCTTTTCCTCTGTCTCCTTCACCAGCTCTATGAGTTCCTTTCTCTGGTTCTCAAGGCCGGCGTTCAGTTCCATCGCTGAACTTAAAGTAGCTTTCCAGGTATTCAGTTCAGATTGAGCCCCTTGTTCAGCCACAATCTTCTTGACTTCTGAGGAAATCAAGTCCTCTGGAGAAGAAGAAATTTTGATGGGACCACGGGGGGCTAGAGACATTGGTTTCATTATGACAATCAAATTATGCTGAAAAAACACATTTACTCACGGGTTGCAGATTCCTGCTCTTTCATCATTGAAGTTGAAGCTTCTTTCCAGTTTTTCAATGCTTCCTCAGATCGTTGTTGCCATTGAGCTTCTTGTTCAGCCACAATCTTCTTGATTCCTGAGGAAATGAAGTCCTCTGTAGAAGAAGAAATTTTGATGGGTCCACGGGGGGCTAGAGACATTGGTTTCATTATGACAATCAAATTATGCTGAAAATACACATTTTTACTCACGGATTTTAGGTATCTCGTCTTTTATCATTGAAGTTAAATCTTCTTTCCATGTATTCAGTTCCTCAGATCGTTGTTGCCATTGAGTCCCTTGTTCAGCCACAATCTTCTTGACTTCTGAGGAAATCAAGTCCTCTGTAGAAGACACAAAGGAAAAGTCATGGTCAAACGGAACATTATTTATTAACATAGTAGCAAATTTAATGGTCTTATTTAAGGTCTCTTCAAAAATCAGATTGTCTCCCAAATCTTTACATTTTGACACTATTCATTCTAATAACTGAGACATTGGTTTAATTATGAAAATCAAATTATGCTGAAAAAACAAATTTTTACTCACGGATTGCAGCTATCTTGTGATCCATCATTGAAGTTGAAGCATTTGTCCAGTTATTCAGCGCTTCCTCAATTTGTTGACTTTGAGCTATGGTAGAAGACACAAGGGAAAAGTCATGGTCAAGCGGAACATTATTTATTAACATAGTACCAAATTTAATGGTCTTATTCAAGGTCTCTTCAAAAATCAGTTTGTCCGGGTGCGAATGCAAATGAATACACACACATTTCTAGTATACATATTGACACTATTCATTCTAATAACTGAGGCATTGGATTCATTATGATAATAAAATCGTGTTTAAAAAACTTACGGCGTGTAGATTCCTTCTTCTTCCAGACAATACCATATATAACTGAACCACCTATGACGAAACAAACTGTGCATCCACTGAAACTTGCCACAATGAGGACTAACCAGTCTGACCCAACACAACCTGGAAAAATAAGGGTTAGAGTTTAACCAAATACATTTGGATATTTAAAAAAAAAATCACAGTGCAAGCAGTGCACACATGATCAATCTGAACCTCCAAGTAGTGTCTTGTCACCTAAATAGTATTTTGTAATTTAAAGGGATAATTTAACATTCGGTCAGATCCTCCTCTCACCATAATCACTACAGTATAGTCATAGCAGATCTAGTACATAACATAGTAATAACCCCTGTGTAGCCACAGTTACATGATTATCTCATAGCGTGGTGAATGTGCAGGTCACAACTTGTCCACCAGAGCGTTTTGGAGTTGTTGGATTGTGTATTTGATGAGTTTAATGAGGGACAGGGGACCTGTACCGTTCACCTCCATTGTGTTCACTGAGCAGCTCACGTCTCTGCTCCGCTGATCTCAAAACAACATGCACCGATAATTAACTAATTGAGTGCCAACCACGTAATTTTACGTTTTTTGTTCCCATGCGTTGAGTGCCAAAAACGTAATTTTACGTTTTTTGCTTTTTTTTAAATTATGAAACTAGACACTTTAACACACCTTATGTGTATATTTGGGGACTCTATGACGAGCAGAACTGAAATAGATGATGATCAAAAACTCATGACAGCTCAAGATCTGGAAGTTTTTATCATAACTCGGCTTTTGCAAACGGAGTTCTGCATGGCGATGCAGCGCAGCTGCTCCGCTCTCACCCGCGAGGCTCCAGCAGCTCGGAGCAGAAACAGGAAGCTCTCAGCCGACTGTCCCGCCCGGTCTTCATCTGGAGCAACAGCGTGTCCTCCCGCGGTAAAATCTGATGGTCTCTGGGCCAAAGCAGACCGCCGGGACCGACCCGTACCACAGACGGACCGCGACCACCGGCGGGACCGGTGTTCCCGAGCCGCTGTGGCCGACAGACCCTCACGTTCCGCGGCGAGAGGCTGTGACATGGCGTCTGTGTTATTGTTGTTTAGTGGCGCCCCCCGCCCCCGATGGTGGTTTTGTGAATAGAACAACAATTGTTGTGTATATTTATCTTATACGAGCCCTTTGATCCAGAAATGCGAGTGTCAGAAGAGCGACAGGCACAAACAGAGCACCTTTCATAAAAGACGCTCTATCTCCTTTTCTAGAAAAAAAAGCAGGGATTTTGATGAAACCCAGCCATGTTTAGCTTGACTTTTCTCAGGAACGGAGGCATGTAGAAACAAACGGTTTGTGGTCATTTGAAGCAGAAGGTTTCACCTTTCAAATGAGCCATAGTATGTGTTGGTGGCAATAATATAGAATACACTGTGGCTCTACAAAAATGGTCTAAATTGCTGGTACACTTGACTAAAACTTTGGAAATGAGCACGGCACTCAGTGAGTTAAAGGTGATGAACCTACTGCTATGACTACAGGGATTATGGCAATAGGAGATTCCTTTAAGATCCCTTTAAGATGAAGAAGGCTCATTGTAGTTCACAGCAATTTAAGCCCAAGTGGCACATTACTACAACAAACAACAAAAATATTAACCAACAAACAACCACCAAAGCAAGAACAATAGAAAACTAGAAAATATCCTCTGGGACATTTTGATGGGACCACGGGGGGCTAGAGACATTGGTTTCATTATGACAATCAAATTATGCTGAAAAAACACATTTACTTACGGGTTGCAGATTCCTGCTCTTTCATCATTGAAGTTGAAGCTTCTTTCCAGTTTTTCAATGCTTCCTCAGATCGTTGTTGCCATTGTTCAGCCACAGTCGTATTGACTTCTGAGGAAATCAAGTCCTCTGTAGAAAACACAAAGGAAAAGTCATGTTCAAACGCAACATTATTTATTAACATTGTAGCAAATTTAATGGTCTTCTTAAAGGTCTCTTCCAAAATCAGATTGTCTACCAAATCTTTACATTTTGATACTATTCATTCTAATAACTGAGACATTGGTTTCATTATGACAATCAAATTATGTTTAACAATCACACATTATACTTTACATTATATAGAGATTATTATATAGAAGCAAATACTCTGGACTACTTGCATTTTTGAAATCACTTCACCCAGCAGCCATGTCTGGAATGTAGTTCCGGCTGCATTTGCCTCGAAAACAACTCTCTCTCTTAATGTTACATGATTATTTCTTAGCGTGGTGACTGGTGAATGTGCAGGTCACGACTTGTCCACCAGAGCGTTGTGGAGTTGTTGGATTGTGTATTTGATAAGTTTTATGAGGGACAGGGGACCATTCACCTCCATTGTGTTCACTGAGCAGCTCACGTGTCTGCCTTGCGTATCTCAAAACAACATGCACCGATAATTAAAGGTAATGAACCTACTGCTATGACTATAGGGATTATGGTGATAAGAGATTCCTTTAAGATCCCTTTAAGATGAAGAAGATAGATGTTTCTTACTCATTGTAGTTTACAGCAATTTGAGCCCAAGTGGCACATGACTACAACAAACAACAAGAACATTAACCAACAAACAACCACAGAAGCAAGAACAATAGAAAACTTTCATAGGCCCACGGGGGCTACTGCCAGGCATTCCATCTCTGTCAACATGGGAATCAAACCCATGATCTTAAGGTCAAGACAGAGCTGATCAGACAGACACATGATCATCTTTCTATAAGCACTGATATCGAGGAGCTGTAACCACATTAGGTGTGTGTGTGTGTGTGTGTGTGTGTGTGTGTGTGTGTGTGTGTGTGTGTGTGTGTGTGTGTGTGTGTGTGTGTGTGTGTGTGTGTGTGTGTGTGTGTGTGTGTGTGTGAGACTATGAGCTGCATCCTGTGTCAGTCTGATTTAGCTGTGTGTGTGTTTATAAACATTTAAACGAGCACCAGGTGGATTGTTTATGAAGTTAACGAGCTCTGGCCTGAGAATCAGACATTACCACGGCAACTTGAGGTGGTTACCACGGCGATAGGGACCCCCCAGGCTGAGACAGACAGAAACGTGGAGAAAAAGAGTGACTTTCTGCCTCTGCACTGGTCTCACATTTAGGCTTACTGTGACAAAATGGTAGCTCCTATCAGAAAAAACCCAGACCATCATCGCTGTAACAACTTCCTGAACAATTCGGTGTGATTTTGGTGTTTCTACAGTAAATATTTTCCAGAAATGTGCAATTGTAATACAGGGGTCCGTTCTGCTTCTCTCAGAAAATCTTTGTATTGGAGTCAATGAGGAGCAGAGACAGATGTGGCTGCACTTAGAGGCTGATTCTGTAAATTCTGTAAGTCTCTCTGATATTTTGAGCAGTGTGAGAAACAGAACAAGTTTGTCTACAAATTTGGAAAAATCATGTGTGTAGCGTGTAAATTGTGTCCAGGAGGAAAGGGAGAAAAGAAAGAGACAAAATGTAGAATTTTTTTGGGCTCTCTCCCATCTGACCGATGATGTCACACACTCTGACACAAACATTTCGTGTCTGCTGTTTAAAGTTCAAATGAAGTCTCTAGGTGAAAGTATGCCTGAGCAGTTGACATTTATAAAACTCCAATGATTGTTCTTTTTCACTCTTTTTGTTTTGCCAGTCCCATTGACTTTAATGCTAATTTTTTTGCAGTTTTTCGCTACCCGAAAAATTAATATTCTGTTGAGAATACCACAAGCTTTAGTTAGCTTCCCCAGGAGACCAGTTCACACACCTTGTGACTATCAAGCCAACTATGATTTTTGTTGTGTGTGTGAATAAAGCAGGTGCATCGTGGGTGCATCGTGAAACTGAGATAAATAGCACGCCAATCCCAATCGAAACACACGTTTTGATATATAATTTGTCCTACAACTCAACAAGTAGCAAATCGAAATTTGATACGAGGAATAAGAAGAAAAGATCCATGCACAGCTCCACTACTTTCTGAGCTTAAAAAAGCTCCTTTATTTCCTGTCTTACATTATTGGACAAACTGATTAATCCAGGTGTGTCTGACTCGTACCTCAGTAGTCACAACAATCGTCAGACACACCTGGATTAATCAGTTTGTCCAATAATGTAAGACAGGAAATAAAGGAGCTTGTTTAAGTTCAGGAAGTAGTGGAGCTGTGCATAAAGCCTATAGTCCCTGCAGCTATTTCATAGTTGCAGGGACCAGTGCTTGGTGCAATTGCCCCGTGGCCCTAATAAATGTAAGTAGAAGTAAGTAGAAGAATGTGTAGCCTACCACTTTGTTGATGTTTCCTCTGTGTGACACCATGCTTCTCTTCATTTCTTCTTTCTGAGTGAAATGCTGACAGATGCCAACATGTCACTAATGAATAGAAGTTTATAGTAAAATACAGCAACATAATCATATCAGTCCATAAGCAAGCATTGAATTATCATTCAGTATATAGTTGATGCACTAGTAACCATTATTCATTCATATCACAGTGGTCCTGTAGACTACGTGTGTAGCCACAGCTGCCCTGGGGCAGACTGATGGAAGCGTGGCTGCCATTTCGCACCAAAAGGCCCCTCCGACCACCACCATGATCATTCATACGCATGCACACGAGGCAAGGTGGGTTAGGGTGCCCAAGGACACTACGACAGAGAGAGCGGGATTCAAACCGCCAACCCTTTGATTATTGGACGACCCGCTCTACCTCCTGAGCCACTGCCGCCCCAAAGGTTTTTCACAATTGTGAGTGAAATAGTGTGATTAAATTACCAGAAGATAACTGTGCTATGAAAAAATTTGAATTAAAATCTGATGCTTATTGTGATAGTATATATACAATACAGTATATTTTTAAATCAAACCATGTAACCAGACACATTTTGTGTGTATGTTACCTACCTAGACATACAGTCATGAGAAAGAAAAAAGGTAAAATTATCCTTCTGATGTTCCTCATCCTGGAGTCCTGAAAGTAGAAATAACTTTTGAAATGGAGGAAAATTAAAAGATGTGTGAATGCAAAATGAATACAAAATCATCACAGTTATCATACATCAAGCCTGTCAACCACTGACATATGAATTAATGATATAACAAACACTGGTGAATATTTGTATAATCTTTACACACCAGTGTTGTTTTCGTTAACGATAACGAGGCGGTGATGAGATAAACATGGCTCTCTGATGACGAAAACATGACGAGATGTGTGTGAGTTTTCGTTGACGAGACGAGAACGGACATAAATGTTAGTGGCAGGGCTGTGCGATTGCCTCTTAATTTCATATTGTCGATTGTCATTTAGCAACGGCTCCGTCAAAAATAGAACAACGCTGCTGGGACGAGCCGCGGTGCGCACGGTGCTTGTGATTAAGAGCAACAGAGAGCTTATTGTGCATGTAATCTGTCAATTAGAATCAAAAAGTATCTGCAATGCTGCTGCATCCCATCCTTGTGTGGTCACGCGGCACGCCCACCACCTGGCATGCAGCGCACATTCTGCTCAACACACCTGCCGTCACAAGAAGATGGACGTATTTTAAATATAATCCAGCTGAAAAAAACTGAATGCACTACTGTAACCACTTGTGTGTATAGGCTAATGCACAATCCTTAGACCATAAAGTATTTGCCATTGGGTGGAAACATTATATCTGTAAAACCATTCCTTTATTATTGTAATTAAATGACCGATCTACAAGCTCACGATGTGTTGCAATGTGTTGAACTTATAGATCTGCTATTTTCACAACTTAGGTGTGACACATCAATTCACGGAAAAAACTGTTGAAATATGTTGGGGAAAAAAAGTTAAAAGTTGAAATATGGAGATAAAAGGTTTCTGCCCAACAGCAATCTCCAACAGCCTACTTATTGAATTGATTTGTTAAAAGACTCTTTTTCTAACTAAAACTAGACTAAAACCTTTTTGCGTTTCCGTCGACTAAAACTAGACTAAAACCTTTTTGCGTTTCCGTCGACTAAAACTAGACTAAAACCTTTTTGCGTTTCCGTCGACTAAAACTAGACTAAAACCTTTTCGAGTTTTCGTCGAATAAAACTAGACAAAAACTCACATATAGAAATTACTAAAAACTAATAAGTATTTTAGTCCAAAAGACTAAGACTAAATCTAAAATGCCTGCCAAAAACAACACTGTTACACACACAAAAGTAATGATATCACAGTGTAGACAAAGTCAATTAATGGATAAATATCAATATCAGAATATTAATTTATATGGAATCAGTATTTTGAGGTTCTAGCTTCTGGAGGTAATAATAATTTGAACTACTTCTTTAATCTGTTGGGAAATATTATAGTATTCATAACTACATACAGACATGGACAAAATTATTGCTACCCTTCCCACAATTTTCACTGAAATAAATTGAAAATGACAGAAGTAATAATAAATAACAAAAAAAATGTGAAAATGAACTAATACAAGTCAGACATTGCTTTTGAATTGTGGTTCAAAGGAATTATTTTAAAAAACAAACTAATGAAACTGGCCTGCCTGGACAAAAATTATGGTACCCTTAATTTTCTTAACTTAATCTTAACTTAATATTTTGCTTCACAACCTTTTGAGACAATCACTGCAGTCAGGGGATTTCTGTAACTCTCAATGAGACAATTACACCTGTTGACTCCTGTGATCAAACTGCTTCAGCTGTCTCAGATTTGTAGGCTGCCTTCTCCAAACTCCTTCCACAGATGTTCAATAGGATTTACATCAGGGCTCATTGAAGGCCACTTCAGAACAGTCCAGTGTTTTGTTCATAGCCATTCTTGGTGGTTTTAGCTGTGTGTTTTGGGTAATTACCCTGTTGGAAAATCCCTGACCTGTGACATAGACTGGGCTTTCTGACAATGAGCAGCACATTTCGCTTCAAAATGCCTTGATAGTCTTGAAATTTCATTGAACCCTGCATAGATTCAAGACTCCCTGTGCTAGCTGCAGCAAAGCTGTCTGAGAGCCCATTTCTACCAACAGTTTGTCTCAAAGGGCTTTACATAGCATCATAACAACATCCTCTGCCCTTAGACCTTCACATCCACTGAGGAAAAACTCCATAGAAAACCCTTTTGATATGCTATAGATGAAATGTGTTCTTTTCTTTGTACACTTCATTTTTGCATCTGTGTATGATGAGCTGAGGTGACTTGCCAAAAAGCTTCAGATTTGAATCAGAACGCTCCAGTTTTGTCTCATCTGTCTACAAAGCCTCTGGGAGAGTGTCATTTGGTCCTTCACTTTTTTCAGTTTCAAATTATTTTAATGACAATTGTCAGTTTTTATTTCTTTAACAGAAGAGTACCATCAATTTTGCCCACACCCACATGTATTTTATAGAACTAAATGTGCATGTGCTACATAACATAAGTATGAGAGTAAAACACATGAGTACCCCATGTGTTTATTTCAAAGAGCTAATGTACTTAGTTCAAGTATAATGTAACAGAGAATGGAATCCAAAGTCTTTCTTCCATTCTGTGTGTTAAACTACAATTAAGAGGTATCTAGGATGCTATTAGAGAGCTAACTATATTTTACAGGATACAGATTTGAAAAATGAAAACAACCACTTGAATAAATAAGATCTCACATACCTTTTTAGTGTGTCCACTAGTCAGTTCAGCTCAGCTCACCTCAGAGGGTAGGTTACTTATCTGTTCAAAGTTCTGCTGTAAAATGCTTTATTGGTTTGTTTTAATCTTTATTGGCTTCATTGGCTCCGGATTAAGGATTTCATACTGCAGGGCTAAGGATGTCTTGTTTCTTATGACAGTACACAGTTATCCTTGTCTTTATTACATTTATAAAAACACATACTACTATGGCCAATGGTCAAGGTGACATTTATCAAGAAACAAGTTGGGCTCAAGTTGTTGAATTGTTGAGCTTTTAAGTCCCGTTTGAACAATTTGTAATGAAGAGTAACAATAAAATAAAGTGATTTAAGGACTGTTGGTTACTCTCTCCCATTACAGTATAATCTATACCAGGTTCAGCACAGTAAAAGTATATTTTATTTTACCAAAGGCTGTGGGTGGTGACAATTGATTACTTGTCTCAGCAATATAGAGGAAGGCAATGTTGAAAATGTGTAATTAAGTGGCTGATGGACAGCGGAGGGCAGAATAGGGCTACTTTTATTATTATGTGTGGAGACAAAGAAAGAGGAGGACTGACAGAAGTAGTAGTTTTTATTTGTCCCACTGTGTCCTATGGTCAGAGTGGGAGCAAATCCAGTGAGGCTGAAACCAGCAGAATTATTTCCGCTGGGGTTCAGAGATTTTAATTTATGTAGCTTGAATGATTTGATCATCTACAAGGCAGGAGTGCATTGTACAGTTCAGCTATGAATGATCCTGTGTTCATGGACTGTGGCCCGTACCTGAGAATGAAATGAATGTCTGTCTGCCTGTGTCGGCATGCATGTCTTTTTGTGGTGTCGTTATATTGTGTATGCATGCAGTTTGTGTCTGTGCTTCTGCTTTGTATGCTGTGGTGTGATGTGTCTTTGCTGCATGTGTTGGGGATGTATTGAATTATGTTTTCTGATTGATGTTATATATGTTCTTTTGTCATGTCATGTTGTATGTTCTTTTGTCAAGTTGTTAATTGCTGTGCATGTTTGTAGATTGCCTTGGCTAATAACTTTGTAATTTTAATCATATTCATATTCTGTTTTTAGGGTGACTCTTTAACATCCGTCTGGGGACTACAGATGAAAAATAGCCTCTTGGCTAATTCTGGCGCATTTACAGTGATGTTATTAATGTGCACTGTCCCTGTTTTCAAATAAACTTATAAACTAAAACTAAAGGCCAGATAAGATTTATAATCTTATGGCTTCAGTATGTGAAAGACTGACACGCACACTCGTTTCACTTCAGAACATACAGTACACTACCTTTTACTTCAGTCTCATGTATAGATCAACACTTCCTTGTTTCATTTGCACGCACTCCACGCGTAACGTAGCATCCCATAATAATCAAACAGTCTCTTAAAGGTACCTTAACCACTATTTGGCAGCATACAGTAAACCCCATGTATCATGGTGTGACCATGTTATTAGAACATAACATTTATGTTATCATATTTGAAGGTGGCCATAGGTAGCTATTTGAGGAACTGCAGTGTTTTACATTTTTTATTAAGAATACATTTTTAACACTGTACTTGATTTCCATAAATTCACCATGTGGCCTAAATTATATGGACATGTGACCGTTGCTGCCAAAGTTGAACATATAATCCCAAATGAATGTTCTAAACTATAAATGTCTGCAAAGCATGAACATGGCGGGTTTTGCTGCTGGAGTAAAAGTTAGGGATCACCACAGGCTGAAGGATCTGGAAATAGAGAACGTTTTTACAAAGTCAACAACATCCATTCATCTGATAGTTAATGAGGTATTTCTGCCTGTCCACTATAAATCAGGTCCTGCTTCTGACAAGGCAGACTTTGTTTTCAGACTAACAAAGTCACACCCTTCACTGCATATTTGATGTGGTTTGAACTTTGAGTGTATTTTGTACTTGAAGAGACCATTTTAGTCTATTTGAAATTTTATTATGTAATGTAATATCGTCCTTCTCCCACATCTCAAAGAAAAACACCTCAACAGGATCAAGTGTCTCCTCCTCATCCTCCCCAACCTGGATCACTTCAGCTGTCCATCCTGTTATCTTTTATTTTCACCGCAATGTGTTTGGCTGTGCTGCTTTTGATTCTGGGAGTACTGCACCAACATATTCCCAACATATGGATAAATTGAGTAGTTATTGTAAGTAGTAGAGTTTTCCAGTGAAATATATTAAAACACCCATGGCCAAAAGTTTTGAGAATGACACAAATATTGGTTTTCACAAACGTTGCTGCATCAGTGTTTTTAGATCTTTTTCCAGACATTACTATGGTAACTGAAGTATAAAGCAAGTGCCAAAGGCGTGACAATTGCATCAAGTTTACCAAGTTTCTTGGATGGTTGGGAGAGGTTTCTCTTGAGGGATGTTTTGGTATAATTCTTTATTCATGGCTGTGTTCTCAGTCACCCTGGCGATCACTGGGAGTAACACAGCACACAGCCTGAACACACACAGGCCTCCAGCTTCTATGCAGGGCTTAATGAGTGATTGGATCCAGGTATCAGTAGGTGCAGGACGGGCAGTGCCTGGGAAGATAGCACAGACACTCAGACACTCTACAGCCACAACAACAGACTATAAGTACTCATCTCGTTTATTAGTCAACTTTTCTGTCTCACTTTCTTCTATTAGCTTCTTCATTTACTGAAGCTTCCCCTTGATCTCATTAATCTCTCTGTCTTTCTTCTCTGACTGCCCATTCTTCATTTCTATTGGTGGAGTGTTAGATTTCTCTTCTCTCCTCTTCTCTTTTGATGATTTCACTCTATTTTCTCACTCTCTAAATAGTGATTTTAAAGGACTGCTGGTTACTCCCTTCCATTAAAGTGATAGTGATCAGCCACGTATGCTTTACAACAGCACAGTAAAAGTTTTTAGTTTTTCTTTTACTTTGTGGGTTTTGCTGTGGGTGACTTGATGACTTAATTGTTTTAGCAATAGAGATTAAGGGAATGTAGTAGAGGTATAGTAAGTGGCTGATGTACAGCAGAGGGCAGAATAGGACTGATTTTATACTTTCATATGAGTGAAGGCAGAGAAAGAGGAGGACTGACAGAAGTATGTGAATTTATATCTATATAGATTGTCCCGTAACATCTGATGACAGATCAAAGGCGGTTGGCACGCGTAACGGAAACTCAGTCTGACTGAATTAATACAGCTGAAACTGTGATGCAAACTAACAAGTTCACATCTCTCTCGGCCAACCACAAACAGCCTCGGCATCAGAGAGAGAATATACTGTATATTTATCTCTCATCTCAGAAAATCCAAAAGAAAAGAGAAAAAGAGTGCCACACTCGCCGACAAGGGCCGACCACAGAGCTTGGCGATGCGTCCTTTACGCACAGCCGCTTCTGATTTCATCCCTGTTGCATATGGTATTTGTTTATGTTGTGATCTTCAGTCTTTTTAGTTATAATACTTATACTGAAGTTCAACAGTGACTCTGTCCACACTCAACTCTGTGAAAGAGTATTTTTAACCTGCAGAGCAGCAGAAGCCTCAACAACCGTCACACTGCTATAACCTGCTGTGGCCTGTTCGCTGCACAGGAAGAGGAAGAACTGCAGCCTCATCTACGTCACATTTTGTTCTCATTCAGTCTGATGCTGAGACAGTCAGCGACAAGACAACATGGAGGTCACAGCTCTCTGCATCAGACTGTGTGAGTACTACTTCTCCTTCACTCTAAATTGATTATAACTCTGCACCTTTAATTTTATTGACTCATATCATTTAATGACTTTCTGATGAGGGTTAGGGTTGTTGTAGTTGTGATAACTCATGATATGATTGAAGAAATTGTGTTTTTCAGTTGCTCACAGCATCTATGTCTGATACACAGCTGTCTTCCTTTGTCTCTGCAGTGGTGAATGTACTGTTGCTGCACACCGCTCAATGTCACAGCACTAACTATTCTCAGAAGTCTGGTGAGTTGACAAAGAAACATCTCTACCTCTTGTTTAACTACATGAGTTGACATTGTCTAATTCTGTCAGACTCTCTTTCCTTGTCTCTGTCTCAGGTGAAGCTGTTCTTCATGTTGCTCCAGACCGTCTGCAGTTTTTTCACTATGAGTCCATCTCAGTGAACTGTGTGGGGTCTCACAGCCCAGCAGGATGGAAAGTGATGAGAAGACTCAGCTCAGATACGACTCAACCGGAGGCATCCACAGGAGTGTTGAACATTACAGCTGCCTCAGAGTCAGACAGTGGAGAATACTGGTGTGAAAATGGACAAGGAGACCGGTTCAGTGCTGTCAACATCTCTGTCACTGGTATGTTGGGAAAACAAACTACTATTAACTTGAGCAGTGTTATACTTGTCAAAAATGGAACTATACATATATCACTCATTATAACTAGCAAGTATGTATTCTTTAAGTGTTGGTTTCCATCAGTCATTCATTGAAACTGTCCTGAAATATTTCTGTCTTGTTGAGGTGGTGATGTGATCCTGGAGAGTCCTGCTGTACCTGTGATGGAGGGAGATAGTGTCACTCTGCGTTGTAGAGAAAGGGGATTTTCCTCAAACCCCCCAGCTGATTTCTATAAAAATGGCCGATATATTAGAACCGAGTATAAAGGCAACTTGGCCATTCTTAGTATTCCCATGAATGATTCAGGACTTTACAGTTGCATGATCGCTGGATCTGGAGCATCACCACAGAGCTGGCTGACTGTCAGAGGTGAGACAGAGTTATGAAAATGTAAATAGGCAATTTATGTATTAAATTGCAAGGTACTGATAATTACTCATTGTAATGTTCTAGTTTACGTATGGAGCATAATGCTAATAGTTACAGAAAGATATTTCTGGCTCCTTTTTTGCATTTACACCTCTACTATTGTAGTTTTTTTTGTTTGTTTTTTTGCATAAAATGCGTGTGTCAGAAGAGTGACAGGCACAAACAGAGCAGCTTTCATAAAAGACGCTCTATCTCCTTTTCTAGAAAAAAAGGAGGGATTTTGGTGAAACCCAGCCATGTTTAGCTTGACTTTTCTCAGGAACAGAGGCACGTAGAAACAAACGGTTTGTGGCCATTTGAAGCATAAAGTTACACCTTTCAAATGAGCTACAGTATGTGTTGGTGGCAATAATATAGAATACACTATGGCTCTACATAAAAAGTCAAAAATTGTCTAAATTGCCGGTACACTTGACTAAAACTTTGGAAAGGAGCGCGGCACTCAATGAGTTAATAAAGTGATTCAAAAAATACAGTTCAGTTCAGTTCAGTTCAGTTCAGTTTTATTCATGTCCCGAGGGAAATTGGATTTGCAGCAAGCATTACAGACACAAGACAAAAAAGACAGCATCCAAGACATCAACATGCATTAAAAAACAGTACGAGTAATAGAAACATACTACTAATAATAAATTACTGTTGATAATAATAATAATAATAATAGCATACATAATACATAATGCTCTGCGCAAGTGAGAATGCAAAAGTCTACACAGTGCATTAAAGTGCATAGTGCTGCAAGAATTGGAAATAAAAATAAAAATAAAATAAGATAAACAACACTTAATACCCAAGTGCATTTAAGTGCAGAGGCCTGAGAGAATAACCAAGCCTAGCCCAAGAGATTAAGCCTGTCTATAGCAGCAGGGATAAAGGAGACCCTGGCACGCCGCGTTCTGGTCTTGGGCATCCTAAAACGGCGTCCAGATGGAAGGAGGTCAAACTCCTTATAAAGTGGGTGGTCAGGACAGTCAATAATAAGTTTAGCTTTGGTCCATATTCGCTTGAGATAGATGTCCTGAAGCTGGGCTTGCTGCACCCCGATCACCTTGCTTGCCACTTTGGTAAGCCTTGCTAGCCTGTTTTTGTTGGACAGGGTGAGAAATCCAAACCAGGCCACACAACAATAAGTAAGAACAGACTCGATAAAACATTGATAGAATAAGGTCATTAAGATATTGCAGACTTTGAATGAATTCAATTTTCTTAAAAAGAACAGGCGCTGCTGAACCTTTTTACATACTACATCTGTATTTGCTTCAAAACTCAGCTTATTGTCGATGAGAGTCCCTAAATATTTATATTCTGATACAATCTCAACCTCTTTGTCCTGAATGATTGTCCGAGGAGTGATAGGTTGGGATTTTCAGAAATCAATAAGCATGTCTTTTGTTTTTAGCACATTGATTGACAAGAAGAAATCATTGCACCATGTTATAAAATCATCTACCACAGTACCATGCTCAGTTTCACTGTCCTTTAAAAGACTTATTATGACAGAGTCATCAGCGAACTTCAGGATATGCCTGTTCTCATATGTACTCCTACAGGAGTTTGTGTACAGAATAAAAAGCAGTGAGGACAGGACACAGCCCTGTGGGGAACCCGTTGAAGACAATAACTTAGATGATAACACACCATTGACTCTCACACATTGTGATCGATCTAACAAAAAGTCCAGTAACCAGCCAACAAGATTTGGGTTCAGATTAAAATGCAAAGTAAGTTTCTCTGCAAGAAGATAGGGCTGGATGGTATTGAATGCCGACGAAAAGTCGACAAACAAAAGCCTTGCATGTGTCTTAGGGGCCTCCAGATGTTTAACTAAGACATTTATTAAAAACAGAGTTGCATCTTCCACGCCCCTGCCTGCCTGGTAGGCAAACTGCAGAGGATCTAGGAGGCCATTGACCTGCTTCAGTACTTCCTTCTTAACTAGCAGTTACAGTAATTGATTACAGTCATTTGTCAGCTACTGATATCATGGTATTCAGTACAGACTTAATGACTTTATGAAGACGCATTACAATTAAGTGTGAATGATGAATATTAGAATTGGTATAACATGAAGGTTAAGGTTGAAAAGTATTTTGAAATAGCAACAAAAGTTATGTTGTGTGTTTTGTAATATGCCTGTTTTTATTTCAGATCAAAAAAAGTCAAATGTATTGGATCCTACAAAAACAACGTCCACTGTTATCATCTACAGGAATGTCAGAGGTACTTTATTTCTTTCTTCTACCTCTTTAGATAGTCGAGTTGTACTTACATAATGATCCTTTTGCAGATTTAATCCATCTTAATTTGGAGTATGTTAATGAATTGTTCATTGACTCTTTTTAAGTTATTCAAACTGTTTTCAATGATAGGCCTATATTCAGTTCACTTGCATTTATTATAATGGAAATACAAATAATTAAAATCTGAATTGTTTCCAATCCCTTACAAATATAGTGTCGTTAAAGTAATTTGATGGTCTCATTGCTACTTCATTGCATAGCTACTAATATTAGCATAGCTACTAATATCATGATATTCAGTACTTAATGAAGACGCATTACAATTAGGTGTCTGCAAGCAGTTAGCTGCAACCTTGGGGATGTTTTGCTTTCACTGTGGCTCTGTGTGCCCTCAGTTTACCTCTGAATGATCAAACAGGTTACTGGTATTCATTGCATTATGAATCAGGCTCAACATTAATCTATATGGTTTGCTTACAAGTTTCAGTCATCTTTAAACTCAGTGGTTTAGTCAAAAACATAAGGCACAACAGGTTAGCTAAAACACAAGGCCAAACTCTACTACTACTTAAAGTGAATGCATAAACAGGTACATAAAGGCAAATGTTTCACACCACGCAGAATTAACTTGTTTAATTGGGTAAAATGAGTAAGTGCTCAATCTAATAAAACAATCATCAGTGAGATATATTCAGTGTTGATCAGTAATGTCTAAGTGGAGAATATAGGTTCAGTGTTAGTTCTGATGAGATATGGTTCAGCCTTATCTCATCAGTCAGTAAAACAATGGCGCTCTGTTTTATTTGTTAGTCAGTAAGGCACAATATCAAACTCAGTAAAAGGCAAACATTCAGTGTTAAGACAGTTTTCACCCTAACAGTGTGAATGGTAAATATTAGAATTGGTATAACATGAAGCACAAAATGTTGGTTGTCATTTCTGTCATATGAGAAGTATTTTAAAATCGCAATAGTGATAGAAAGACATTTGTGGCTTTTTTATTTGTTGCATTTACCCCTCTACTATTCTTGTTTTGTTTTGTTTTTTGCATAAAAAGTAAAAATGTTTGTAACTAATTTGAAATTTTGTTATTACATCATTATTATGATGACAAAATAAAATAATACTAAATTAAAATACTGTCTATTCACATTTCTCACAGCATTCCCAGAATATAGTCCTTCTCCCAAACCAGAAGGGAGAACACCTCAACAGGATCAAGTGTCTCCTCCTCATCCTCTCCACCCTGGATCAGTTCAGCTCTCCATCATTTTACCAGTAATCTTCACCATTTTGTGTTTGGCTGTGCTGCTCTTGGTTCTGGGACTACTGCACCATCGGAAACAAAATGTTCTGCAACATACAGGTATAGAATTGACCAGCACTGCACCCCAGTTTGATTTGTATCCACGGAAATATTGTTTTCTGTTTGATTGAGGACTGCTTTGTAAATTGTATCTCTTTTCCAGTTGGAAATTGCTCCTCTGAGATGCCAAGACCAGGACCAGATCCAGGTGAGTGTCATATTGTCAGGAAACACAAATAATACACTGTTTTAATATATTCAAATAAATGAATTAGATAATTTAACAGGTTACCTTCCCCTCTAACCTAGTTCCTAACCTTCCAATACACTAGTATTAGGTTTAGGTGTCTCAGTTTCCTGCTGAGAATTGGATGGAATATGTGGCAAGACATTTCCTGAAGTTGCTACAATATGGACAGTGATACCGAGGTTCATAATTCTTAATTTAATCATTTTAAGTCAATGAACATTTTAGTGATTCTGCTCTCAAGAGAGGCACTTTGACATTATTTTAATTCATGTTTAATAGATTGGATCTGTGTCTCATTTAGCATAAATTCACAGCAGAAAAAACAATGTGATATTTATGAGTTAATTTGTTGCTTTTGTCGTAATTTTCTTGTTTGCAAAATTCAAGGAGATGTACATCTACTGAATAGGATTAGGCCCACTCAGAAAAAAAAGTGAGTTGTGGCATATTTCCCTCAGAAAACTTAGAATTTTGACTTTTTCTCAGAAGTCTGTTACTGGCAACGGCAGTGGTAACACCTTTAAAAAAAAAACAACAACAACAGCAACCCTGAGAATGATCTCTGGAAATTTTATTCTCAGAGAAAAAAAAAGTCAAAACTCTTTTTTTTCACAATGGCCCTAATCCTCTTCTGTATGCATCATTAACATAGTATTTGATATCGATACTGAAAATCTCTAATGTCATGTCTCCTTTTTTCGTGAGAAAAAAAAGTACACAATACAGGCAAATTAACTTTTTTTTTTACTTGAATCATCCAGATTGTTCATAAATAAATATAAAATCATCTTTCTTAATAAAGTGATTCAAAAAATACAGTTACAGTAATGTAGCTACTGTAACTTTTGTAAATACAGTCATTTGTCAGCCACTGATATCATGGTATTCAGTACAGACTTAATGACTTTATGAAGACGCATTACAATGAAGTGTGAATAATAAATATTAGAATTGGTATAACATGAAGGTTAAGGTTGAAAAGTATTTTGAAATAGCAACAAAAGTTATGTTGTGCGTTTTGTAATTTGCCTGTTTTTATTTCAGATAAAAAAAAGTCAAATGTATTGGATCCTACAAAAACAACGTCCACTGTTATCATCTACAGGAATGTCAGAGGTACTTTATTTCTTTCTTCTACCTCTTTAGATAGTCGAGTTGTACTTACATAATGATCCTTTTGCAGATTTAATCCATCTTAATTTGGAGTATGTTAATGAATTGTTCATTGAATCTTTTTAAGTTATTCAAACTGTTTTCAACGATAGGCCTATATTCAGTTCACTTGCATTTATTATAATGGAAATACAAATAATTAAAATCTGAATTGTTTCCAAAAGCTAGCCCTTACAAATATAGTGTCGTTAAAGTATTTCGATGGTCTCATTGCTACTTCATTGCATAGCTACTAATATTAGCATAGCTACTAATATCATGATATTCAGTACTTAATGAAGACGCATTACAATTACACTGTTAGACATTTATTGTAATTTTTACAGGAAATTCCTGGCAAATAATTGCCGTAAATTTACTGTAAACAGTATACAGGACCCTTACTGTAAAATAATTACAATAACGTACTGTACTTAATACAGCATCCTACTGTAATTTATTACAATAAAATAATGTATATTTACTCAAAAAACAGGAATTTCCTGTAATTTTACAGGATCGAATCTTGTAAATTTTACAGCAAAAGTTTGAATTTGCGGCAACTCAGTTGCCAGGAATTTCCTGTAATTTTACAGGATCGAATCTTGTAAATTTTACAGCAAAATTATTAATTTGCGGCAACTCAGTTGCCAGGAATTTCCTGTAATTTTACAGGATAGAATCTTGTAAGTATTACAGCAAAAGTATTAATTTGCGGCAACTCAGTTGCCAGGAATTTCCTGTTATTTTACAGGATGGAGTCTTGTAAGTATTACAATTATATGTTGTAACTTGGATTAATGTCCCTTTTCAGCCTTCTGCAAAAAAACACAAAACATGTTCTCTTTATCTGTCTTTATTCAATAAAACAGCAAAAAGTAACAAGTGAGTAATAACAAATTAACAAGTAAAAATTGATTATTAACATATGAACAACAAACAAAAAATAATTTAAACCAACAAACAAAAACAGAGGAGGAAATACCCCACAAGGTAAGCGGTGTTGGGGGGAGGAGTGCACACACGCACGCAAGTGCGCACACACACACACACACACACACACACACACACACTCTCTCTCTCTCTCTCACACACACACACACACACTCCTCCACCAGACACCTACTTGCCATGAGTTCAAAGTCCAGAAGTTTCCTCAGCAGATACAAACTGGTGCAACTGGTCTCTTCTTTTCTGCTCCTTGCTGCCGATGCCAGGATTTATGCCACAAAAGGCTGTGAAAAGAGAGAAAACACTTTAGTTGAGATGGCTTTGTCTCCCAGCTGTAGCTGCAGCTCATGGTAGCCTTACTGGCAGCCTGGCTGCTGAAATGCCACTGACCCTGTGATTGGGAGAGAGTGGTGGCTGGCACAACAGGCTAAAACACAAAATCAAATCAACATGATTTGTCTGCCGCAAATAACATTTTTAAATGCAAATATTCTGGTTGTATTATTGTTGTCATTTACAGTAGATCAGTATTTCAAATGAACAGGATTCCTTCATCTCTGGTGACATATTGAGTAGTGCTGCACGATTTGATAAAAATGTGCGATTGCGATTATGGTGGAAAATATTGCGATTTGCGATTGCGATTACGATATTGTAAATTAATGCTGTAAGGAGTCTATTTGCTTGATTATCAAGCACAGCACAGGAAATAACCATATTTTAGGAGTGTATTTCTCAAATAATAAGTGTTTCCTTACAGTATCTTTGTATTAAATAAAAATAGGTAACTTTTTGTGCAGTTTCATAGTCTACTGCGATGCCATCATTTATTACAATGCCTTTCTCCCCCCTCCCTCCTCTCACAGCACACAGGTACACAGGTAACACAGAGACAGACAGACAGACAGACACACACGCGCGCGCGCGCGCGTGCGCACACACACACACAACGGAGGAGACGAGAGGAGACGGCAAATGAGTGTGGCTGTTGCCGTAAAATAAAAATAAAAAACAAATAAAAAAGACAGTTAAAAGAAAACCAAACACCGGAGCTTTCTGGTCGTTCGCCCCAACAGGCATATACCTCCTAGTTTTTTAAACGCACTGCACATGTTGCGGAGGAAAACACAGTTCGCTCCGTGACGCTAAAGCCCCACACCTGCTGTAATCACGGGGAGACGGTCCTGCAGCACACGGAGCGCTGTCTGCCAGCTGGGTCGTCACGTGATCAGACCTGCTGGTCACATGACTACTGACGGAGTCTGCTATGCTGCACACATTAGCGGCTCCGCTCCACACACTACAGGAGTTAAAGTCCCGTTTACAGGCTCACGCGGTCGCACATTTATGTACTTTAAATCGCCAATCGCACTCTTTCGTGCGATTACGTAATCGCACGGCGTGACATCGCGATTGCGATTAGATTAATCGTGCAGCACTAATATTGAGTGATCTTTTGTTTACTTTCCATACATTTCTTCCATACAGCACCTTTAAATGTTATGTATAGGGATGCACCGATTGTGAAATTCTGGGCCGATGGCGATACCAATGTTTAAAATAACAACTTGGCCGATGCCAATGTTTTTTCTTTTTGTTATTTATTCCATCTTTGGTGCCACAGAAACATTACTGAACTATTTTAAAAGTCTTTAAAAGACAAATTTATGAAACAAAAACAACCTTTAATGTCAATTTTTAGTTGACATAACCTTAAAACACTTACAGTGGCCTAGAGTTAGTATTAGAGTTGCTACATGGTAAAAGTAGAGTTACCAGGAAAAGTAACTATAGCATTCCTTTTTTTTTTTTTTTAATAAAATGCTCAAATATGTAAAATTACTTAGACTTCTCTCCCTAACCCCCTTTATCTGCAGTAACACAGAGACAGAAGGTTTTTTTTTTTTTTCCAAACAGTTGATGCACTAAAAATAATCTGTATAATGTACACTGAAAGAGAAACTAAGCAGGATTTCTCCCGTGGCTATGCTACATTTTTACCTCAATTAAAAAGCCCCAGAGTGATTGTGATGGTTAACTACATTAACGGAGGCTCTCTGCCTTCACCTGGCGTCTCTCTCGTTGCATCAGTGTAGTAGGCTACCTGGCCGCCCCCCCATGTGTCTGTGTCCCAGCTCTTGTCTCTGTGGCACCGCGACACAGACGCGCTGCGTAAAGTAATGTTTATGACAGTTACGTAATCCACCGCTCCATTTATTGATTTCTCGCTGGCTTCGTTGTAAACACATACACGTGGCCAGGCGGAGGTTAGAAAAAAAGCGACCAGACGAGTTCCTCTCTAACATGTATTAAGCCCATAGGGGATTTAAATGACGAGGGGCGTTCAGGCTCCTCCGTTCCTCCGCTCGCCATGACCACGCTGCACTTAACAAGTGTGTTTATTAAACATACGCGCAACTTTTTTTTCAAAAATCAATCCGCGGATCACGTGTGTGCCGAACCGAAGATATTGATCTGAACAGATCACGGAACAATGATCATCCGTTGCACCAAGGATACCCCCGCCCCCCCAAAAAAAGGAAAAAAGAAATCCTCCCGATGGCCGATGGCAGTTAAACGATGCATCGGTGCATCCCTAGTATAAACCATACAGTCTATAAACATAACTTACCTCTGGATAAACTCGAGGCCTCGGCTGGATACTGCATGCTGCCTCTCTGGTCAAAAGACGGTGGAGTGGCCTCATCACACAGCTTCCCTCCATTGAAAGAACCATGTTTCGGTGCTCAGTGTGTCTCCTGAAAAACATTAAAAAGATGATTATTAAAAGTCTGAACAACACACACCCAATACACAGGGTTGAACTCTCATCACTATGGCCAATGTGATGAGCACCTCAATGCAAAACACAAACAAAACAACTACTATTGCAATTTCAACCACAGAGTGGATCATTCAGCCACCTGACATGAATCCTCATTTGGCTCTGTTCATACTGGGCCACATTATCATGACGTGAACCGTATGTTGCGGTAAAAAAAAGAAAAGAAAAAAAAGACCGTTGATTCGGTGGAAACTCGGCTTCACGGGCGGGGGCGGGGGGCTGTCAGATCGGCTCGTGGTCGGAGGAACTGATCACAAGCCACGCACAGACACAGACACAAGATGTGTATCTCTCAATTCAGCGGCTGCAGCCTCCGGAGGACCCAGTCTACGCGGTCTCCGGAGGAACCGGCGTTGGAGGCTCCTCCGTAGGCTGCGTCAACCGTCGGTAAATGAGACGTTAAAGTGGTGCTTGCAACGGCTCTTCCCTTCCTCCGCTCCTCACCTGTGCGGCCAGCGGAGCCCGGCCAGCGGAGCCCGGCTCAGGGGGCGACCCCGCCTCCAAGCCGCCGGAGAGCCGCTAACGGTCGATAGCATGCTACGTTGCACACACGACGAGGTCCCTGTTAGATAGGTACACAAGTAGTGCACACACACACACACACGCCCCGAGCCCCGAGCCGATCTGACAGCCCAGCTCATCTACTACCTACAGCGGCACTCGTTTACGAGAAAACTAAACACCTCCGTGTCTGGATCAGTGATCAGAACAAGGCGCACACACATCTGGGTGAATTACACCGTAACGTTAACTTACTGTCCACCATTTCAGACGAGATGACCGTCTCTTCCCGCGGTAAACCAGTCTCTCCACTGCCCCGTGAATATTATGCTGAAGTGAAGTTGAATTTTGAACTTGCACGAATATTCGCGTCGCGAGATTCGTGTATTTCAATCTCGTCGCGTGAAAAAAATCACTTCGTGTCCGGTGTCAACGTACCGTAAACGGGGCAGATTAATAGCTTCAACCTCAGATGAACATGTAATGTTATCTTAAGCTAGCTAACAACCTGATTTCAGTTCACTGATAGCTACGTAACTGAATCAAAGTAAACGAAACAGTCACCAACACCATCAGAAAGGCAAATTAATATAACATTATCCATTTTAAAATATGTTAGGTTTACATACCTGAGTTCTGGTCCGTGATGTTGAATGAAGGTCTCTGAGTCGGAGTCTCGTCTGTTTTGGTTTTAGCGCCTAAAAATTCAAATCGGCAATCCCATGATGCAACGCGGTGACTGTAAAACTCCGGTAATTACCGGTAATTACAGTAATAATTTTTTACAGTCTATGGTAATAATACAGGACTGTCCATATATTTCCCACAATGCATTGTCATTTACAGTAAAAACACAAATACAATGCATTGTTGTAAAATTTACTGTAGAAATTACATCAATTGCTAACAGTGTAGGTGTTGTCAGGATGAAAAAACAGGAAAGCTGACATTCGTGTTCGTTTATTCCAAGAGAGGACAAACAACGATGTTCCGGTTAACTATTTATTAAATTGGATCATCAAAGGCATCAGATACAAGAAACTCTCCTGTTCAGGAAATCGCAGTCTGCAAGCAGTTAGCTGCAATCTTGGGGATGTTTTGCTTTCACTGTGGCTCTGTGTGCCCTCAGTTTACCTCTGAATGATCAAACAGGTTACTGGTATTCATTGCATTATGAATCAGGCTCAACATTAATCTATATGGTTTGCTTACAAGTTTCAGTTATCTTTAAACTCAGTGGTTTAGTCAAAAACATAAGGCACAACAGGTTAGCTAAAACACAAGGCCAAACTCTACTACTACTTAAAGTGAATGCATAAACAGGTACATAAAGGCAAATGTTTCACACCACGCAGAATTAACTTGTTTAATTGGGTAAAATGTGTAAGTGCTCAATCTAATAAAACAATCATCAGTGAGATATATTCAGTGTTGATCAGTAATGTCTAAGTGGAGAATATGTTCAGTGTTAGTTCTGATGAGATATGGTTCAGCCTTATCTCATCAGTCAGTAAAACAATGGTGCTCTGTTTTATTTGTTAGTCAGTAAGGCACAATATCAAACTCAGTAAAAGGCAAACATTCAGTGTTAAGACAGTTTTCACCCTAACAGTGTGAATGGTAAATATTAGAATTGGTATAACATGAAGCACAAAATGTTGGTTGTCATTTCTGTCATTTGAGAAGTATTTTAAAATCGCAACAAAAGTTATGGTGTGCGTTTTGTAATTTAATTTTAAAGAGATATAAAACTATGTCATCAGTTTTTTTAAGATAACATGTAATTTTACCAATACACATACATCTCTGACTGAAAATTGGTTGATTGACATTATGATTTGCCTGTTTTTATTTCAGTTCCTAGAAAGTCAAACGTATTGGATCCTACGAAAACAACGTCTGCTGTTGTCATCTACAGGAATGTCAGAGGTACTTCAATTTCTTAATTCTGTTTTAATTTAACCTCTGTTCACCTCTTTAGATAGTCGAGCTGTACTTTCATATCATCCTTTTGCAGATTTAATCCATCTTAATTTGGAGTATGTTTATGAATTGTTCATTGGCTCTTTTTAAGTTACTCAAACTATTTTTTAATGATAGGCCTATATTCAGTTCACTTGCATTCATTATAATGGAAATACAAAATAATTAAAATCAGTATTGTTTCCAAAAGCTAGCCCTTACAAATATAGAGTCATTAAAATAATCTGATGGTCTCATTGTCACTGTATTTAATATTCATATTTTAACTACTATGACAGCTGCAGTTCCATGTGTCTTATAGGTTGCTGAAAGGCAAAAATAGTGGCTTGAAGGATCAACCAGATTGACCGGCGCTGGAGAAGCACTGTGCCATGTGGTGTTCTCAAATTAATCATATTTTTATTTTAATTCATAGACTAAAATGTTGAGAATTTTCACGGATGAATTGTATTTAGCCTTTATCTATTAGCTTGTTAGCTAATCAATCTGCAGTGCTCTTAGTTTACTGAAACGGTTTGTATACAGATACATTTAGTTTGGTTTTCCAGTGTCTGGTTTGAACATTTTCTACTTGACTGACCTCTAACCTGAACCCTGTGTTGCTCCAATAAACAGCTGGCCTGCTAAAGAGTTTTGGAAACGTGTGTGACTTTGGCTCTTGTGAGAACAAAAACACAGTGGCAGCTTAGTCACGTAAAATAACCACAGAAACCGTTAAACTTGCCTTCCCTCGCATGTTTATTCTCACACTGAGGTTAAAAGACAAGCCAAAGTAAAAACCACATGACCTCATATCGTGGCTACCTCAGATGAGAGCTACACATATACGTATGATAGCCTGAGCATCTAACAGGAAATCACATGAGAAAATAACAGACATACATTGTACAGATGAGACACTTTATATCAGACTTTCAGAGTAAAACCATAGAGTTGGGTCGAAACTGGGGGATAAATTAGGCATCAACAAACTACAGACAGTTGTTGCCTTCATATCTTAAATCTTTAGATTTAAAATTTGACTTGACTTTAGTTTTAATATAAGAATATAAAAGTCAGGGATGCAACTAAGCAACAGCTTTAATGTGGTTTTGTGAGCTCTGCTTGGAATGAACATTTGATTAATATTCCTTATTCCTCTCTCCTATTCCCTGGAGCAAAGTGACAATGTATCCCAAAACATAAAAAAATATAATTATCAATGCAATTCAATTCAATAAACCTTTATTTATCCCCAAGGGGCAATTAAAAACCACTCACAGGCAGTTATTCACCTGGACATCAGAGTGTAAGAAATAGAAATATATAACTGATATTTGTTCTGACACTAATTCCATTGTCATTATACAAAGTTAAATTAGATTAAAAGTTCAACTTTAAAGTACAGAACAGTAAAAAAAAAAAAAAAAAAAAACATGGCTGAAATCTGCAGAATTATATGATTGATTTGATCATTTACAAGGCAGGAGCCCATTGCACAGTTAAACTATGAAGGCCAGAAAAAAAAAATTCTTAAGGCTTAAAGTTCTCATATTAGAAGGTGTGCCTGTCACATTTGCTAGTCGCTAGCTGTCAGCTAGCCTTAGCTAACATTACCTCAGCTAATTTGACTGAATGTGATGTGTTGTGTTTGTACCTCAGGTGGTCATTTGAAGAACTTTTTACTTAATTTTTCAAAGAAATACAATTTTAACTCATTACTTCACATAAATTTACCATGTGGCCTAAATTATGTCGACATGTCTCCGTTGCTGCCAAAGTTGAACAAATTCATAGTCCTTAACTTGACAATGCTGCTCCAGAGAGACAGAATCCATCAACTCGCTGTTTTCACAAGCAAGATCATAAGTACATTTGGTTGGTCTCATTTAATGTATATATGAAATATGAATCTCAAATCTTTTAAGTTAGATTACATACACTGTTCTAGTTCAACTTCTTTAGTATGAACTCAGGAGCACAGTGACTCTGTCCACACTTAACTCTGTGAACGTGAAAGAAGAGTATTTTTAACCTGCAGAGCAGCAGAAGCCTCAACGACCGTTGTGCTGCTATAACCTGCAGTTGCCTGCTCGCTGCACAGGAAGAGGAAGAACTGCAGCCTCATCTACGTCACATTTTGTTCTCATTCAGTCTGATTCTGAGACAGTCAAGACAACATGGAGGTCACAGCTCTCTGCAGACTGTGTGAGTACTGCTTCTCCTTGCACTGTGTATCTACAGATTTCAGATTTGATCTTGATGTTAAATTCAAAGTGCATTAAAAACGTTCTGAACTCTAAGACAATTAAAACTTAATATGTTTTGACTTTTTTTCAAACCATTACGGATTTGAATGTGGTTAGAAAGACATATACACCTTTGATGTTATTGACTATGACTTTCTGATGAGGGTTAGGGCTGTTACAGTTGTGTATTTCAGTTGCTCACAGCATCCATGTCTGATACACAGCTGTCTTCCTTTGTCTCTGCAGTGGTGAATGTACTGTTGCTGCACACCGCTCAAAGTCACAGCACTAACTATTCTCAGAAATCTGGTGAGTTGACAAAGAAACATCTCTACCTCCTGTTGAACTTAAGTACATTATATATAATTTGACATTCCTTGTTTCTTTATCAGGTGAAGCTGTTCTTCATCTTTCTCCAGACCGTCTGCAGTTTTTTCACTATGAGTCCATCTCAGTGAACTGTGTGGGGTCTCACAGCCCAGCAGGATGGAAAGTGATGAGAAGACTCAGCTCAGATACGACTCAACAGGAGGCATCCACAGGAGTGTTGAACATTACAGCTGCCTCAGAGTCAGACAGTGGAGAATACTGGTGTGAAAATGGACAAGGAGACCGGTTCAGTGCTGTCAACATCTCTGTCACTGGTATGTTGGGAAAATATTAACTTGAGTAGTGTTATACTCTTCAAAAATGGAACTATATACATCACTCATTATAACTAGCAAGTATTTATGCTTAAAGTGTTGGTTTCCATCAGTCATTCATTGAAACTGTCCTGAAATATTTCTGTCTTGTTGAGGTGGTGATGTGATCCTGGAGAGTCCTGTTCTACCTGTGATGGAGGGAGATAGTGTCACTCTTCATTGTAGAAAAAGGGGATTTTCCTCAAACCCATCAGCTGATTTCTATAAAGACGATCGATTGATTAAAACTGAATATGAAGGCAACTTGGCCATTCTTAGTATTTCCAAGAACGATTCAGGACTTTACAGTTGTGTGATTGGTAGTGGATCATCACCACAGAGCTGGCTGATTGTTAGAGGTGAGACTGTGTTATGAAAATGTAAATACGCAATTTATTTATTAAATTACAAGGTACTGAAAATCACTCATTGTAATGTTCTAGTTTACATATGGACCTTAATGCTAATAGTGATAGAAAGACATTTGTGGCTTTTTTTTTGCATTTACCCCTCTACTATTGTTGTTTTGTTTTGTTTTTTGCGTAAAAAGTAAACATGTTTGTTTGTAACTAATTTGAAATTTTGTTATTACATCATTATTATGATGACAAAATAAAATAATTCTAAATCCAAATACTGTCTATTCACATTTCTCACAGCATTCACAGAATATAGTCCTTCTCCCAAACCAGAAGGGAGAACACCTCAACAGGATCAAGTGTCTCCTCCTCATCCTCTCCACCCTGGATCAGTTCAGCTCTTCATCATTTTACCAGTAATCTTCACCATTTTGTGTTTGGCTGTGCTGCTCTTGGTTCTGGGACTACTGCACCATCAGAAACAAAAAGGTCTGCAAGATAAATTGTTCATTACTAATACAATAATGTTACGCTAATTACATTAATGTTTGATGTGAACAAATATGTAACATTAAATCCTTATTATTTAATCTATAATATATATATATATAAAGTGCAATACAACCAGAATGTTATGCACACGATATTCTTCTTGTCTTACTAAAAACTTTAGATTATAAAATCAGCTTTCATCATTAATTTAATGGGTGAGGTGATTAAAATTAAACAAAATTATCAAAGCAAAAGAAACATTTTTCCTGTTACTATTACTGTTGTTGCTTTTGTTATTTTGAAATAAGGGATAACAGTGTATTTACTGAATGTTTCAGGTCGCCAAGCAAACACACCTGATCCAGACAATGTTACCTATGCTACTGTCACAATAAAGACGACAGACAAAGGTAAGTTATTGTTCTATTATGATTTATTGTTTCTTATTATTTAAACCAATAATGCAATGTCTTCTTACTGTGTTGTGTATTTGGTTTGTATTTAGTAAATGTATTTAATTACAGTAATCCTTTGTTATCAGGACCACTTTTCCTAGTTGTACCCGCTTTGTATCATGAATTCAGCACAAACACTTGATGAAGACACATAGTGAAAGATACCCAGTTTCATCAGTGGGACATTGAAATTGTGTGTGAAATTATGTAGAATATCAGATTTTTGGGTGTAGAAAAAAATGTTGCTTGCTTGCACGGTTATGTGTTTTTCAGAAATATAAAGTTTTTTGTCATCTGCAAAATATTGTAAAGGTGATACTAACTAAAGTTATGGTACACATTATGCAATTTGTTAAAACAGAAATATAAAGCTGTGTGTAATCTACAAAGCATTGCAAAAGTGCTCTTTTTTTTTTTTTTTGTTATTTTACCCGTATTTATACATCTGGAATTTCAAATGTATGTAGTTAAGGTATAACACTGAAATTCACATTTTCCCTTCATGTCTCAGTTGCTAGAAAGACAAATGTACCTGATTCAGAGAACGCAACATATGCTGTTGTCGTACACAAGAAGAACAGAGGTACTTTTTTTACTTTTTCTTTTGTTTTTTTGTTTAACTTCTTACTTTGTTTGATCAAAATGTAAATCTCACAAAGGTCAATTAGATGTTCATGTAGTATGTGTTTAAGTCACTAAAACATGTTTTACAGATACATATCATCTTAACAACTGAAATGCAAAAAACATCAAGTTAAGTCAAAAAAAAAAAGTCAAATAATTTGTTGGCGTCAATATGTCCCCATATGTCCAGTATGTGAGTTTAATTGACATTTATAAATGAACTTTCATGACAGCTGGAATTTGATCTGTCTTCCAGGTCGCTGACATGACAAACAGTGGATTTAAGGATCAACCCGGGAGTCTGTTGAAGCACTGTTAAATGTACAACTTTCATATGTTGAGATACATCTTAATATATAGATTCAATTATTAAGAGAGAATGTCAATTCATGAGCTGAGTGTTTTCTATACCTGTTAGCTTTTTAGAAAAATGTCTCATGAAGTTACAGTGTTCCCAGTTTGTGTAACAACTTGTTTTTGTTTTTTTGGGGGTGTTGCTAGCTGAGGGGGAAAATATATTATTTTATGGATGCAAGCTGTGAAACTACTTGATCAAAGGTATCAGCACTAAATGCAAGCTGTTGGTTAACTTTAGCTTGGAGTTGTATTTTTCTCAAATAGGTTATTGGGTCTCCTGAAAAGGCATGCTAGGGAAGTACGAGGAATGAACAGTTTAATGTGAATTGTAAAGCTTCTGCCATCAAATCAAGCAAAATGTACAATGGCTCAATATTTGAAAATCAGAGGGTGTATATCAGGTGGATATTTTTACATTTTATACTCGTGTCAGTGAGGTTTGCTGAGGCACTGAGTTACAAGTCGGCAGTTGACATACATAGGAATATATTTGTAGCTGATAGTCATAGTTTATCACAGTTCATAATATTATTGTCATTTGGTACATGTTTCAGGTGTTTTTGTGTGTTGTGGGAGTTATAATATTAGTTGGTTGTCTGCTGAAACATTTTTAAAATAGACATAGGCTACAAGGTTCCCAGTCATTTGCATCTTTGTTTGCTTTCAGCTGAGAACAAAAACTGACTGACTCAGAGTCTAATTTTAAAAGGCAGTTGTTTATGACAGTGAAACAGTTAAACCACCACAGTCTATGTGGTCTGCCTGTTCACACTCGAGGAGCTGCTACAGATGTTAAATGTACTAGCTGTGGTCAACTGTCAATGTTAAACATCACTTTGACCCGACACAGACAAATGAGGTGACAGGTGTGTAACTGTACATTATTGAGATGATCAAATAGTTCAATCAGGACATACTTTTAGGAATGAAATAAGACAGGTTGAGAAATGAAAAGACATTCATTGTGCATAAAACAAACTTTGGCACTTAGACCCCGCAAAGAGCTGCATTTTCAGCTTAGAAAACAGATCGATGGATGTGAAGCTTCTATTTGAAGAGGACTTCCCCGCGGGCCTAGACACTGGTGGTGGTAGGGAGATGATGCACCCTGATGTGGAAGCCCCTGGTTGAAATGAAGATGGTCTGTATCTTGATTGAGGTGGTGAGGGGGTGGAGGTGGGCCGAGAAATTTCTTGTGCTGGATGAGGGTAGAGAGAGAGAGAGAGCGCTTCTAAATTTGACAGCTAAAGACTGATTGGTGAGGGAGAGAAGGTGGCGGATTGTGATTGGATGAAGTCAAGTGATGAAAGGTGGAACAAGAGGGAAGTTGGATAGTTGGCTGGTGACTCAGTGAGCATGCTCAAAAGGGATAGTCTTCCTGACTGAACTTTCACTAAGCTTAATTTATTGTGTAATATATTTTATGAGCTGTTTGTAATAATAAAGCTGTTTGTATACAATAAAAAATGAGTCAAATAAAATAATAAAGAGGAGACCATGCAAACAAACCTCCAATTTGCAGTTCAATTCTGACCTCTAAAGGCTGAACATTGATTTGCAGGCTTTGGTGTTACTGGTGGGAAAACATAGTAAAATGAATAAATAATTTGGGAAATTAAATCAACATATACAAACATACATACATATATATATGGTATGGTCATAACAATTTATTCCACGTTTTCTATACATGAGTAATAAAACACATGTCAGGTTTGGTAGGCCAAACAGTTCACAACAACAACAACCTTAATGCCAAAGTAACAACATGCAAACAAATTCAGCCAGAATGGAAATGAGCAGCAGCCCTTTTATACTATTATTATAACAGTGAGTCAGAAAATGAAAAAGGTATGATACAAGTACATACAGTATTTGTAAAAATGTGACTACACTGATAAACCCTGCTAATTTGTCCATCAGGAAATTATGCATTTTTATTTTATTTTATGCGTCCTTGAGGCTCTTGTGTTGTGTTGATCCATCTCGGCCACCACAGTGAGGAAAATGAAAGAGACTCAAGAAATAATGAAAATCCTCTATTTTCTGCTATGGATCATATTCAGAGGACAGGACCTGTTCACACAGTCACATTGTGGGGACTCATTTTACATCTGGGGACAAGAACTGAGTCCGAACAAGGTCAACCTGTCACTTTCAACAGAGGCAATAATCTGATATCAGGCTACAATTCAGGACCATATGCAATGGAGAAATCATACAAGATGTCCACACTGAATCCATGGTTGCATTTTAAAAAACTTCAAACTTTAATGCTTTAGTAGTTTTTAGTGGTTTTTGGACAAACACACATGCACAAAAACAATATAAGGAAGCAACCAAAGTCCACCAAACTGTAGATCGTCCGTAGCATTTGTGCCGGAATAAAATTAGCCACAGGAAGAGGAGGTCCTCCCTCATAAGTATAGCTCAAAGTTGTGCAGCGCAGACAGTCGGCAGCACGACAACATGGAGGTCACGGCTCTCTGCATCACACTGTGTGAGTACTGAATCAGTCTTTCCAACATCATCTACAGTCTGAGACAGGATTTCTTTTTTCTTTTGATCACTGTTCTGTTTAAATTTAATGTAGGATTAAAAAAAGCAAGATCTATCATGACTCATGATCAGCTTGTATTTTGTCTCCCCAGTGATCCATCTGGTTTCAAACATGCACCACTGTGTTGCTGAGGATGATGGTGAGTTCTTTTTTATGCAGATGATGTGGTGTTGTTTCTGCTATATTGTACTAATACCATAGAATTCCTAACATGTACCCTCAACACAGATACAAATGAACAGTTTTGTCAATCTCTGTTACAGAAGCGGGTTTTGCTCAGATCATTCCAACCAGTCTGCAGCTCTTTGACTACAGCTCCGTCGCTTTCAACTGTAAGAGTGCTGCCAACGTGACTGGATGGAGAGTTATGAGGAAGATCAGGGGAGAAGTCGGCACATGTGTCAGTAACTGGGAGACGAGAGCAACGTCCGTCTGTGCCCTCAAACCCGTTTATCCATCAGACAGTGGAGAATACTGGTGTGAGACTGGAGACGGAGAGAGAAGCAACACCGTCAACATCACCATCACTGGTACGTTTACCGACATGAAACTAATGTACAGTTTGATAGTTGTTATTTTTAGTGTTCTACAGTTTTCTATGGAACATGTCTCGTAGTTTTCACTGCCTTTGTCTCCTGATCCTGATCAGCTGGCTCTGTGATCCTGGAGAGTCCTCTCCTTCCTGTGCTGGAAGGAGAAGTTGTGACTCTGCGCTGCAGAACCAAGACCACCTCCGTTGCCCAGGTGGCTGATTTCTATCGAGATGACATTCGCATCGGCGCGGGCTCCCTTGGAGAGATGACCATCCTCAGTGTTTCTAAATCCCACCAGGGGCTCTACATGTGCAGCATCACTGACTATGGAGAATCACCAGAGAGCTGGTTGGCTGTCCGAGGTGAGGCACTAAAGGTTTACGGTGGTCTGGTTCTGGTCTGGTGGTCTGGGGGCGGCAGTGGCTCAGGTGGTAGAGTGGGTCATCCAATGATCAGAGGGTTGGCTGTTCGAATCTCGCGCCTTGCATGGCAGCTACCGCTATCAGTGTGTGAATGTGTGTGTGAATGGGTGAATGAGATGTACTGTGAAGCGCTTTGGGTATCGTTCAGGTATAGTAAAGCGCTATATAAATACAGACCATTTACCATTCAGCTTAATCAGGATCAATAGATGGAATTGAAAATGTCAATGTTGGCAAAACGCCAGAACACAGTTTGTGTATTTGTGTTTAGTTTGTTAACCTTGTAGTGAGGTGTACTTCACTAAGAACTGACGACACTTTGATGTTGTTCTTTATTCTCCAACAATCAAGAATATATGAGCACTATCATAATTCTATTAGTGATAATATTATTAACAATAATGTGTCATTATGCTGTCTCTGTTGTCTTTGCAGCAGTTGCCACAGACACTCGTCCTCAGACCACTCCTTCCTCAGACTGCTCCTGTCACATTTACCTCATCTTGAGGACAGTTTCCACACTTTTAATGGTGGCTCTGCTTCTGCTGCTGGTGGGACTACTTCACTGTGGGAAACTGAAAGTGACACAAAGATAACTGTCACCAACTCACATCCAAACAAGACAGAACAAGGAGGATGTTGGATAGAAGACACGGTTTATATGATTTTCTAGCGTCTCGTATCAACTCCATCTACTTAACAGACCTTTAACCTTAACTCTAGGCCTGGCAGACTTTCAGTAAGGTGTGCAAAGTCTGCTCTTGTCAGACTAAAGACACAGCGACAGCTTAAGTCACGTAAAATAGCCACAGAAGCTGTTAGACTTACCTCCTCTTGCATGTTTATTCTCACTGACTGTTGAGGTTAAAGTGAAATGTAAAAACCACAACATTCAACAGCTACTCAAACTATATAAAAAGATGCATGTGAGCATCTAACAGAAAACAAGAGAAAGTAACACACATTGTATAGATGGGTTGCCTTCAAGTTTTCGATCATTGTATTATATGTGACAATTAATTTGACCTTTTAATGAACAGTTTTCAAAGTAATTGTGACTTGTAATTTTTGTGGATAGAAATAAAAGTGACTTGAAAACAATCAAGTACAAAAAATGCACACATTTGCAGTTTTGTTGCTTATGGGGGAGTTTGCCTTGATTTCCATGACACCACGAGCTCCATTGATCAACATACAAATATATTTCTCATCATATTGTTTATGGGCCTAATACACAACAGTTTACTGCATTAGAAATGAAGATCACCATACGTCTGTTTCTAGTGTTAGGGTTCGACATTTTAATGTGTCTTCCAAAGTCTCATTCACACACTGTTGTTTTAATTTGACTTGATTTAGCTTCTGTTGGGAAGAAAGTCTGGTGGTCGATTGATTTTCCTTTATGAGCAGTTCAGCTCTCACCACCAGAGGGAGATGTTTACTCTGATCTGTCTCCAACAGGACACCTCAATAAATCAAGTCAAATAATAAAATCTTCATCAAATTCAACATAAACTCCTTGAATTTACAACAAAATAATGACTCAAACATGAACAAACGCACTCGTGTTGCTGAACTGAAACTGAATAAGTGGAAAGTGGAGCAACAGACTGGGCTCATTTCTTTAGCTGTTTTTGGTCACATGACCTGGATGATGTTTGGTGATTATAGACTGAGGTCAAACAAAGGTCACAGAGCTGGTTTGGAAGAACTAAGATCCATGTCTCTTCTGTTGGGAATACAAAGTTATACAATCATAATATTACAGTATAAAGGGCAACATCAACCAGAGCAGTCATTCAAGAAAACCACAAAAATGATCATCATAAAATAGCTGTTTTCAAAAAGTGTTTTTCATAACGTTTTGTGTTGTTTTTACTTTCATGAGCTTTGTCTCCTCACAGGCCACAACTTTACATTTTTGACTGTCGCTCTAATGGGCTTTATCCACAGCTCCACTACTTCCTGAAATAAGCCAGCTCCTTTATTTCCTGTTTTACATTATTGGACCAACTGATTAATCCAGGTGTGCCTGACCATTGTTGTGAGGTCAGACACACCTGGATTAATCAGTTGGTCCAATAATGTAAGACAGGAAATAAAGGAGCTGGCTTATTTCAGGAAGTAGTGGAGCTGTGGATAAAGCCCATTACTGATAGGAGGAGCTACCCAGGCTCAAGGATCTGGTTTCTGCTCTGACTGTGATTCCTCCTGAATCTCAGCTCTTTGTGCCTCTACCTGCTTCAGTTGCTCATTGATTTTCTCCTTGTGTTTCTCTTCTTCAGTCTTCTTGTCTGTCAGTGTCTTTAAAACACCCTCCGCCTTCTGCAGGAGTTTCTCTGTGTCATCATACAGACGGTCCTCAGCTTTTTGTACCTGCTCCAGGTGTTCCTTGGTGTTCAATGTGATTCTCTGTAGTTGCATGTAGCCATTTGCTTTGTCACTTCCTGTTTGCTCCTCCACTGAAAGAAGCTTTTTGCCCATGTCATCCTTCTCTTTCAGCATCTCATCTTTTTGACGTTTGATTTCCTCACAGAGCTTGTGGAGTTCCTTCTCCTGTTCCAACACAGTTTTATCCACCTGTTCCACATCTTTCTTTTGTTCCTCTCTCTTCTTTAACTCTTGGTCAAGTTTTGTCTTTTCTTCTTCCAAATCCTCCATTTTCTTTCTCTCTGCCAGAAGCCACTCTCTGTGTTCTTTCTGACTGTCCTCCTGCTGCAACTTTGTTTCTGTGTGAACATAAAAAACAGGACACTGGCTTGAATCTGCTGCATTTTGGTGAAAGGAGGTATGGAAGTGAATAACAGAGAGATAAGACGCTTTAATCTTTGTGATGATTTTTCTTTTACTGCACTGTTATTTTACACTTTTTTTTTTATTCCTTCTTTCTAACATATCAGGAGTGTATGGTTTAGTATGAGTACCTATGTCTTTTTTCTGGCTCCACTTCCACATAACAAAAGATGCTGCACAAATGAAAGCGAGGACAATAACCAAGATGATGCTGAGACGAGCTGAAGAACAAAAGGTTGGGGGACATTCAGCTGAAAAGATAAAAACACAAAACAGATCTTTAGATTTTTTTTTTTTTACAACAACATCTCTGCTGATTGAAGGCTGGGGAAAAAATCAAGATCAAATAATCACCTTGAATCAGAATCTGGGTGTCCCTGGTCTGGTTGATGGTCTTCTGTTGGACTCTACAGGTAAAGGTGTTATTGTGTCTCATCTGCACAGTCACTCTGCTGCTGACAGTATAGAGGACATCAGGACCTCTGACTGTCTCTGTAGGTCCAGCAGAGAGCAGCTTTCCCTCAGCGTCCAGCCACAGCAGCTCAGGCTCTGGATACCAGCCTTTAGACTCACACTGTAACACTATTGTGCTGTTGTTTAAGTCAATCTCTGTTATAACAGGTGAGGAGACAGAACCTGATGATGGCAGAGACATTCACTAAAAATGTTAATGTTTACCACCAATAACAGATTTTTTTACTTGAATAACTTTGAAACTTACAATCCACTTACAGGATGTTGTTTAGTTGTATTAAACCAATAAACATTTTATACACCATCAAAACTTGTTGAGTTGTAAATAAGACATCGTACCTGCTACACAACCCTCGGCCAGTAGAAGAAGAATCACAGTGTGATGATAAACCAATGCTCTGAGTCCAACTTTCAGGGAAAACATCATGGAGTTTTGGAGAGGGGAAATAGATCTACATTTGTAGAAAGTTTGACATTTATTAAACATCATCAATCATCAAAACATAATAATCAAAGTTTGTTACTTCACCATCTGTCAATCAGCACGTAGGACTGACAAAGTGTCTCCACACAAAAAACCATTAAAGCAATACTTAAGAACTTTCATTTTTGGTTGAGTTTGGCGGCACCAGTGGACCAAAGAAGACCCCATTTCCCATGAGCACCAGCGTGTAGCGTCGTAAACATCCTGATCTCACGGTTGCGTGCAACAACTCGGTGCTGACCTGTTAATCTGCCTATTTAGTGATTTTACAATCAGTATCTCCTCATTCATGGTGTCAACAGGGTGAAATGGTGTCTGAAAACCTCTGACCTGTTGACTTCAGGCCGGCCTCAGCCCATTACAACATTTTCATGGTGTAGTACTTCATATGAGTACTACACCTGTAAGTGGTACATGTAAGTAGAGCTTGTATTCATGCAACCAATATGAACCACAAACAGTAGGAAATAATAAGGCAACAAAGCAAGGCTTCTGGTAGCCTACAGAGTCAATGATTATTTGTGCTTGGTCTACAATTTGAAATGACACATTATTTTAAATTAAAAAGTAGTGAAAGTTATGATTTTCTTACCTATTTTTATCACAGAATCAGTTCGCCGGTGTGCAGATTCTGCAGGTCTTTATGGTCAAAGTCACTGGGTTGACAGAAACGTACTTTGACCCGGTTTATATTGTTTGTTTCTTCTTCACATCTCAACTACATTAGAGATAAGTAATCTTACTGTGTGTTGCAAATTAACCTGTCTCTTTGTTTTAATGTATGTGCCGTGTTCTCTTGGTCTCCTCCACCTGACCACGCCTCCTGCAGTGGTGGTTGGCTGACCTGGAATTAAATAACCGCCATCTTGTGTAGTGATCTTTTGTTGTTGAGATAATGAATAACTAGAAGAAACTCTATCAGAGCTTCCTTTTATATGCACGTGTTGCAACAGCATAACTGTCCTGGATAAGGTGCACACGAGAGAGTTTGTTTCTGTAGCACAAACTGTAAAATTAGTTAAGTTCCAAAAAAAGACGGAAGTAAAATTTTGATGACAAATTCTCTGATATTTCACAAGAAAATTAACAAGATTAACTTCTTTATATCTGCACATCTTTCAGTGATGTCTACAAAAAAATAACTGTACACTTCTACCTCAAATTTTCAAAAAATTATATTCATTATTTTCCTCTCATTAGGGAATTGACCACGGTGGTAAACCATGGTATGGATTCTACAGATTGATATTATAACTCCAAAGGCTGGGGGTGGTGACAGTTTGTGTCTTTACTGTCTTGATGATAATAAATGGTGTAATAAGTGGCTGACGTGCAGCAGATGGCAGTATAGGACTGATGTTATTGTTTCATAAGTGTGAAGGCAGAGAAAGAGGAGGGCTGACAGAAGTGTGTGGACATCCACAATGTTTATAGAATTTGTCCTACACCTAAAAAGATAAAACCAGGGAAGATTTATATAACTCAGCTGTTTCAGTTTTATCTACTACACTCAGCCCTCATCACCTGAATGTGACCTGTTGTGTTTGTCCCTCTAGTGGCCATTTGAGGAACTTCTGTTTTGGCTTGAATTTTCCCACAAATGGTTCTTTTCAAATCTCTTCTTGTTTTCCATGTGTGACAGTGGTGGCCACTATGCCTCCAATTGATCATGTGCTTCACCTTGCCACACATGAATGTACCATAAAAAAGGGTGGTCTTTTAACCACAAACAGATATAAAATGTCTGTGAAAAGAAAGCAACAATAGGTATAACACTATGTGGACACCTGTCAAATGCCTCATCGTTTTTGGATTGAGATCACATTCTGTGATGTCTGTGATATTTAAAGTCCATGAAACAGAGTATTTTTAACCTGCAGAGCATCAAAAGCTGTGTCTACAGTCATAGTTCTATAACCTGCTGTGGCCTGGTCGCTGCACAGGAAGAGGAAGAACTGCCTCCTCATCTACGTCACATTTTGTTCTCATTCAGTCTGATGCTGAGACAGTCAGCGACAAGACAACATGGAGGTCACAGCTCTCTGCATCAGACTGTGTGAGTACTGCTTCTCATTTCACTCTGAATTTAAAATGAAGGTCAAATTTGATTACAACTTTACACAATGACTTTTAGGTGAGGGTTTGGGTTGTTATAGTTGTGATAACTCATGATATGATTGAAGAAATTGTGTATTTCAGTTGCTCACAGCATCTATGTCTGATACACAGCTGTCTTCCTTTGTCTCTGCAGTGGTGAATGTACTGTTGCTGCACACCGCTCAAGGTCACAACACCAACTATTCTCAGGAATCTGGTGAGTTGACAAAGAAACATGTCTACCTCTTGTTTAACTTAAGTACAATATACATGAGTTGACATTGTCTAATTCTCTCAGACTCTCTTTCCCTGTTTCTTTATCAGGTGAAGCTGTTCTTCATGTTGCTCCAGACCGTCTGCAGTTCTTTGAGTATGAGTCCATCTCAGTGAACTGTGTGGGGTCTCACAGCCCAGCAGGATGGAAAGTGATGAGAAGACTCAGCTCAGATACGACTCAACAGGAGGCATCCACAGGAGTGTTGAACATTACAGCTGCCTCAGAGTCAGACAGTGGAGAATACTGGTGTGAAAATGGACAAGGAGACCGGTTCAGTGCTGTCAACATCTCTGTCACTGGTATGTTGGGAAAACTAACTACTATTAATTTGAGCATTGTTATATTCTTCAAAAATGGAACTATATACATCACTCATTATAACTAGTAAGTATTTATGCTTAAAGTGATGGTTTCCATCAATCTTTCATTGAAACTGTCCTGAAATATTTCTGTCTTGTTGAGGTGGTGATGTAATCCTGGAGAGTCCTGCTGTACCTGTGATGGAGGGAGTTAGTGTCACTCTGCGTTGTAGAGCCAAGGAATCTTCCTCAAACCCATCAGCTGATTTCTATAAAGATGGTCAATTGATAAGAACTGGATATGAAGGCGACACGACCATTCTTAGTATTTCCATGAATGATTCAGGACTTTACAGTTGTGTGACTGGTAGTAAATCATCTCTACGGAGCTGGCTGGCTGTCAGAGGTGAGACTGTGATACGATGAAAATGTGAATACGCAATTTCCCTCTACTATTGTTGCTGTTTTTTGTTTTGTTTGTAAAAAAAAATTTAAAAAGAAAGAAAGAAAAATGACAAATTTGAAATATTGTTATTACGTCATTGTTATAATGACCAAATGAAATAATACTACATTCAAATACTGTCTATTCACATTTCTCACAGCATTCACAGGATATATTCCTTCTCCCACACCTCAAGGGAATACACCTCAACAGGATCAAGTGTCTCCTCCTCATCCTCCCCACCCTGGATCAGTTCAGCTCTTCATCATTTTACCTATTTTCTTCACCATTTTGTATTTGGCTGTGCTGCTCTTGGTCCTGGGACTACTGCACCATCGGAAACAAAAAGGTTTTCAAGATACAGGTATGGAACTGTTCAGTACTGCACGCACAGCTACAGCTGTAACAGACACCCCAGTCACATTTTCCACAGGAATATTGTTATGTTCCAATACACTAGTATTTTGTTTATTGAATTGTTTGTGTATACAGTTTCCTGCTGAGAATCGGCTTGAATATATGGTAAGACATTTCCTGGAGATGCTACAATATGAACACTGATACCGAGGTTCATGATTGTCGATTTAGTAATTTTCAGTCTATGAGCATGTTTGTGATTCTGCTCTGTGTGTAGCATCTGTACTAGTGTCACAAAACACAAGAAAAACAGAGGTACTTCTTTGACATTATTTTATTTTCAATATAATCATATTAGGTTTTTGTCACATTCAGCATAAAATCACAGCAGGAAAAAAACATGTTATATTCATGTGTTCATTTGTTGCTTCTGACATAATTTTTTGTTACAATTAAAGTACATGTACATCATTAAGTATTTGATAGAATACCTCTCGTCATGTCACTTTTTTTTCTATGTAAAAACTCTAACTCGAAGTTGACGCTTTGTGAGAAAGTTCAACAGGTCCCAAATTTCTTTGTCTACCTTTGCCTGGGACCAAATGCTTAAACAATGAAAAATTATGTTTCGCCTGTTTTTATTTCAGTCCCTAGAAAGGCAAATATATTGGATCCTAAGAAAACAACATACAGTGCTGTCATCTACAGGAATGTGAGAGGTACTTAATTTCTTTCTTCTTTTTTCATTTATCCTCTGTTCACCTTTTTGGACAGTCAAGTTGTAACAATCATTATTGCTTCCAAATGTAGTTAAAATAATTTGATGGTCTCTTTGTCACTGTATTTAATATTCATATTTTAATCATGATGACAGCTGCAGTTCCACGTGTCTTCCAGGTCGCTGACAGCAGAAACAGTGGCTTGAAGGATCGACTAGATTGACCAGTGCTGTATAAGCACTGTGGCATGTATTGTTCTCAGACGAATCATATTATCACATAACTAGTTTACATTTTAATGTATCTGCTAAAATGTTGAGAATTATCACCGGCGGGTTCTGTTTAGCCTTTATCTGTTAGCTTTATCAATCTGCAGTGCAGTTTACTAATACTGTTTGTATTTAGATGGATTTAGTTTGGTGTCTGGTTTGAACTTTTTCTGCTTCACTGACCTTTGAGCTGAACCTTGTGTTGCTTCAATAAACAGCTGGCCTGCTAAAGAGTTTTGGAAACATGTGTGACTTTGGCTCTTTTGAGAACAAAAACACAGCCTCAGTCACGTAAAATAGTCACGTAAAATAGCCACAGACAGACAGACATACCTCCCCTCACATATTTATTCTCACACTGAGGTTATCTGACAAGTAAAAACCACATACACACTGAACAGTTGCAAGATATTTGAAAAAAAAGGGAAGCTCATATCTTGGCTACTTCAGATGCAGCTACAGACACTCATGATAACATTAGCGTCAAACAGGAGACCACATGAGAAAATCATTTGTCAGTAACTGGTCCTGATCAGCTGGCTCTGTGATCCTGGAGAGTCCTAAGTTGTGACTCTGCGCTGAAGAACCAAGACCACCTCCATTGCCCAGGTGGCTGATTTCTATCGAGATGACATTCGCATCGGCGCGGGCTCCCTTGGAGAGATGACCATCCCCAGTGTTTCCAAATCCCACCAGGGGCTCTACATGTGCAGCATCACTGACTATGGAGAATCACCAGAGAGCTGGTTGGCTGTCCGAGGTGAGACACTGAAGGTTTATGGTGGTCTGGTTCTTCAGCTTAATCAGGATCAATAGATGGAATTGAAAATGTCAATGTTGGCAAAACAACACAACAGTTTGTGTATTTGTGTTTAGTTTGTTAACCTTGTAGTGAGGTGTACTTCACTAAGAACTGACGACACTTTGATGTTGCCCTTTATTCTCCAACATCCAAGGATATCATAAAGTTATCGTATTATATCACAGTGATAATATTACTAACAATAATGGGGTAACACTTTATTTTAAGGGGTCCTTGTTCCTGTGTATCTACCTAATTAATTACAGTGTAATTACCTATGTAACCGTATGTAATAACATGTACTTACATTGTAAATACATTGTGTATTTTGGTGTACTTACAGGTCCTTGTTACACTTGTAATAAGAAATGCTTGTGCAAAGAGAGAGGCCACTTTGGTATTTCTTATTACAAGTGTAACAAGGACCTGTAAGTACACCAAAATACACTATGTATTTACAATGTAAGTACATGTTATTACATGCGGTTACATAGGTAATTACACTGTAATTAATTAGGTAGATACACAGGAACAAGGACCCCTTAAAATAAAGTGTTACCCAATAATCTGTCATTATGCTGTCTCTGTTGTCTTTGCAGCAGTTGCCACAGACACTCGTCCTCAGACCACTCCTTCCTCAGACTGCTCCTGTCACGTTTACCTCATCTTGAGGACAGTCTCCACACTTTTAATGGTGGCTCTGCTTCTGCTGCTGGTGGGACTACTTCACTGTGGGAAACTGAAAGTGACACAAAAATAACTGTCACCAACTCACACCCAAACATGACCTGCCAGAACAAGGAGGATGTTGGATAGAAGACACGGTTTCTATGATTTTCTAGCGTCTCATATCAACTCCATCTACTTAAAGGGATAGTTCACCCTAGAATGATATTTCGCTCATTATCTACTCACCCTCATGTTGACTAAGGGCTGGAAGAAGTTTCAGAGTCCTCCGTCCCTTCTCTGAGTTACAGGGGGTCTTAGCGTAGCAGTGCATTTCAAGGCAACGGTTGTAAAGGGACACCAGAGCTCTTCGTAAAAAAACACACACAAAAAAACATCCAAATACCTCCATGATGCTCGTATGTAATGTCCGTCTTGTGCTGAAGCCCCAAATTGCGTAATTGTCCCGAAAAAAATTAAATAAGTCCACATTCCAAGCATGTTTGTAGCATTAGCTCTGTGTCTGTTGTCCGGTCCTCCGCTGCCAGCGCGCATGCGCAAGGTTCGCACTGAGACCGACTCGAGTCTCAGTCTGGTTGCGCATGTGCATACCGAGTGCACCGGCGTTCCGCAGCTCAATCAACAATTACCTCATGGAAATACAATCAGAGTTTTTTTTTTTTTTATCTTGCATATCACTTTATAACTATTATTATCGAGTGCTGGCCACAATATAGGCGCAAATGAGCATTTTTAAGAGCTGCGGAACTCCGGTGCACTCGGTGATCGACTCGTCAGGGCTTCCTCACCAATGAGCGGCTCCCGGAGGAGAAGTAGGTGAGTTGAGTTGCATCTCCTTGCTAAAGAAAACAGGCAAAGCTAGCAGATGTTTGACAACTCGTACTACGTGCTGGGACCCTGTGTGTACTATTGATGACATTTGGTGCAGTTCTGAGCATTATTTTGGGCAAATGGTGGCGTTTTGGTTGCGGTCAGACAGTGGATCCGGAGAGCGCCGTGTGTGGCGATATTGCGGTATTTGCTGAAGTTGGTGGATCTCGTGAATGTAGCGGTCGGGCAAATTGATCTCTCGAGGGGGGGTCTAACTCGGTGTTACGGTGTGTTTGACCATGGTTTACACTTACGCCAGAATTTCACTTTAATGCCAAAGTAACAACATGCAAACAAATTCAGCCAGAATGGAAATGAGCAGCAGCCCATTTATACTATTATTATAACAGTGAGTCAGAAAATGAAAAAGGTATGATACAAGTACATACAGTATTTGTAAAAATGTGACTACACTGATAAACCCTGCTAATTTGTCCATCAGGAAATTATGCATTTTTATTTTATTTTATGCGTCCTTGAGGCTCTTGTGTTGTGTTGATCCATCTCAGCCACCACAGTGAGGAAAATGAAAGAGACTCAAGAAATAATGAAAATCCTCTATTTTCTGCTGTGGATCATATTCAGAGGACAGGACCTGTTCACACAGTCACATTGTGGGGACTCATTTTACATCTGGGGACAAGAACTGAGTCCCAACAAGGTCAACCTGTCACTTTAAACAGAGGCAATAATCTGATATCAGGCTACAATTCAGGACCATATGCAATGGAGAAAACATGTAAAGATGTCCACACTGAATCCATGGTTGCATTTTTAAAAACTTTTTAAGTTTTAATGTTTTAGTAGTTTTTAATCATTTTTGGACAAACACACACGCACAAAAACAATATAAAGAAGCAACCAAAGTCCACCAAACTGTAGATCGTCCGTAGCATTTGTGCCGGAATAAAATTAGCCACAGGAAGAGGAGGTCCTCCCTCATAAGTATAGCTCAAAGTTGTGCAGCGCAGACAGTCGGCAGCACGCCAACATGGAGGTCACGGCTCTCTGCATCACACTGTGTGAGTACTGAATCAGTCTTTCCAACATCATCTACAGTCTGAGACGGGATTTCTGTTTTAACAAAAAAACAAGCTCTATCGTGACTCATGATCAGCTTGTATTTTGTCTCCCCAGTGATCCATCTGGTTTCAAACATGCACCACTGTGTTGCTGAGGATGACGGTGAGTTCTTTTTTATGCAGATGATGTGGTGTTGTTTCTGCTATATTGTACTAATACCATATAATTCCTAACATGTACCCTCAACACAGATACAAATGAACAGTTTTGTCAATCTCTGTTACAGAAGCGGGTTTTGCTCAGATCATTCCAACCAGTCTGCAGCTCTTTGACTACAGCTCCGTCGCTTTCAACTGTAAGAGTGCGGCCAACGTGACTGGATGGAGAGTTATGAGGAAGATCAGGGGAGAAGTCGGCACATGTGTCAGTAACTGGGAGACGAGAGCAACGTCCGTCTGTGCCCTCAAACCCGTTTATCCATCAGACAGTGGAGAATACTGGTGTGAGACTGGAGACGGAGAGAGAAGCAACACCGTCAACATCACCATCACTGGTACGTTTACCGACATGAAACTAATGTACAGTTTGATAGTTGCTATTTTTAGTGTTCTACAGTTTTCTATGGAACATGTCTCATAGTTTTCACTGACTTTGTCTCCTGATCAGCTGGCTCTGTGATCCTGGAGAGTCCTCTCCTTCCTGTGCTGGAAGGAGAAGTTGTGACTCTGCGCTGCAGAACCAAGATGACCTCCGTTGCCCACGTGGCTGATTTCTATCGAGATGACATTCGCATCGGCACGGGCTCCCTTGGAGAGATGACCATCCCCCGTGTTTCTAAATCCCACCAGGGGCTCTACATGTGCAGCATCACTGACTATGGAGAATCACCAGAGAGCTGGTTGGCTGTCCGAGGTGAGGCACTAAAGGTTTACGGTGGTCTGGTTCTGGTCTGGTGGTCTGGGGGCGGCAGTGGCTCAGGTGGTAGAGTGGGTCGTCCAATGATCAGAGGGTTGGCTGTTCGAATCTCGCGCCTTGCATGGCAGTTACCGCCATCAGTGTGTGAATGTGTGTGTGAATGGGTGAATGAGATGTACTGTGAAGCGCTTTGGGTATCGTTCAGGTATAGTAAAGCGCTATATAAATACAGACCATTTACCATTCAGCTCAATCAGGATCAATAGATGGAATTGAAAATGTCAATGTTGGCAAAACGCCAGAACAGTTTGTGTATTTGTGTTTAGTTTGTTAACCTTGTAGTGAGGTGTACTTCACTAAGAACTGACGACACTTCGATGTTGCCCTTTATTCTCCAACATCCAAGGATATCATAAGGTTATCATAATTATATCACAGTGATACTATTACTAACAATAATGTGTCATTATGCTGTCTCTGTTGTCTTTGCAGCAGTTGCCACAGACACTCGTCCTCAGACCACTCCTTCCTCAGACTGCTCCTGTCACATTTACCTCATCTTGAGGACAGTTTCCACATTTTTAATGGTGGCTCTGCTTCTGCTGCTGGTGGGACTACTTCACTGTGGGAAACTGAAAGTGACACAAAAATAACTGTCACCAACTCACATCCAAACAAGACAGAACAAGGAGGATGTTGGATAGAAGACACGGTTTATATGATTTTCTAGCGTCTCGTATCAACTCCATCTACCTAACAGACCTTTAACCTTAACTCTAGGCCTGGCAGACTTTTGGTGTGCAACATCTGCTCTTGTCAGACTAAAGACACAGCGACAGCTTAAGTCACGTAAAATAGCCACAGAAGCTGTTAGACTTACCTCCTCTTGCATGTTTATTCTCACTGACTGTTGAGGTTAAAGTGAAATGTAAAAACCACACAACATTCAACAGCTACTCAAACTATATAAAAAGATGCATGTGAGCATCTAACAGAAAACCACAAGAGAAAGTAACACACATTGTATAGATGGGTTGCCTTCAAGTTTTCGATCATTGTATTATATGTGACAATTAATTTGACCTCTTAATGAACAGTTTTCAAAGTAATTGTGACTTGTAATTTTTGTGGATAGAAATAAAAGTGACTTGAAAACAATCAAGTACAAAAAATGCACACATTTGCAGCTTTGTTGCTTATGGGGGAGTTTGCCTTGATTTCCATGACACCACGAGCTCCATTGATCAACATACAAATATATTTCTCATCATATTGTTTATGGGCCTAATACACAACAGTTTACTGCATGAGAAATGAAGATCACCATACGTCTGTTTCTAGTGTTAGGGTTCGACATTTTAATGTGTCTTCCAAAGTCTCATTCACACACTGTTGTTTTAATTTGATTTGATTTAGCTTCTGTTGGGAAGAAAGTCAGGTGGTCGATTGATTTTCCTTTACGAGCAGTTCAGCTCTCACCACCAGAGGGAGATGTTTACTCTGATCTGTCTCCAACAGGACACCTCAATAAATCAAGTCAAATAATAAAATCTTCATCAAATTCAATATAAACTCCTTGAATTTACAACAAGGTAATGACTAAAACATGAACAAACACACTCGTGTTGCTGAACTGAAACTGAATAAGTGGAAAGTGGAGCAACAGACTAGGCTTCTTCAGCTGTTTTTGGTCACATGACCTGGATGATATTTGGTGATTATAGACTGAGGTCAAACAAAGGTCACAGAGCTGGTTTGGAAGAACTAAGATCCATGTCTCTTCTGTTGGGAATACAAAGTTATACAATCATAATATTACAGTATAAAGGTGCAACATCAACCAGAGCAGTCATTCAAGAAAACCACAAAAATTATCATCATAAAAGAGCTGTTTTCATAAAAAAGTGTTTTTCAGAATGTTTTCTGTTGTCTTTACTTTCATGAGCTTTCACAGGTCACAACTTTACATTTTTGACTGTCGCTCTAATGGGCTTTATGCACAGCTCCACTACTTCCTGAAATAAGCCAGCTCCTTTATTTCCTGTTTTACATTATTGGACCAACTGATTAATCCAGGTGTGCCTGACCATTGTTGTGAGGTCAGACACACCTGGATTAATCAGTTGGTCCAATAATGTAAAACAGGAAATAAAGGAGCTGGCTTATTTCAGGAAGTAGTGGAGCTGTGGATAAAGCCCATTACTGATAGGAGGAGCTACACAGGCTCAAGGATCTGGTTTCTGCTCTGACTGTGATTCCTCCTGAATCTCAGCTCTTTGTGCCTCTACCTGCTTCAGTTGCTCATTGATTTTCTCCTTGTGTTTCTCTTCTTCAGTCTTCTTGTCTGTCAGTGTCTTTAAAACACCCTCTGCCTTCTGCAGGAGTTTCCCTGTGTCATCATACAGACGGTCCTGAGCTTTTTGTACCTGCTCCAGGTGTTCCTTGGTGTTCAATATGATTCTCTGTAGTTGCATGTAGCCATTTGCTTTGTCACTTCCTGTCTGCTCCTCCACTGAAAGAAGCTTTTTGCCCATGTCATCCTTCTCTTTCAGCATCTCATCTTTTTGACGTTTGATTTCCTCACAGAGCTTGTGGAGTTCCTTCTCCTGTTCCAACACAGTTTTATTTACCTGTTCCAAGTCTTTCTGTTGTTCCTCTCTCTTCTTTAACTCCTCGTCAAGTTTTGTCTTTTCTTCTTCCAAGTCCTCCATTTTCTTTCTCTCTGCCAGAAGCCACTCTCTGTGTTCTTTCTGACTGTCCTCCTGCTGCAACTTTGTTTCTGTGTGAACATGAAAAACAGGACACTGGCTTGAATCTGCTGCATTTTGGTGAAAGGAGGTATGGAAGTGAACAACAGAGAGATAAGACGCTTTAATCTTTGTGATGATTTTTCTTTTACTGCACTGTTATTTTACACTTTTTTTTTATTCCTTCTTTCTAACATATCAGGAGTGTATGGTTTAGTATGAGTACCTATGTCTTTTTTCTGGCTCCACTTCCACATAACAAAAGATGCTGCACAAATCATAGCGAGGACAGTAACCAAGATGATGCTGAGACGAGCTGAAGAAGGTTGGGGGACATTCAGCTGAAAAGATAAAAACACAAAACAGATCTTTAGATATTTTTTAACATCTCTGCTGATTGAAGGCTGGGGAAAAAAATCAAGATAAAATAATCACCTTGAATCTGAATCTGGGTGTCCCTGGTCAGGTTGATGGTCTTCTGTTGGACTCTACAGGTAAAGGTGTTATTGTGTCTCATCTGCACAGTCACTCTGCTGCTGACAGTATAGAGGACATCAGGACCTCTGACTGTCTCTGTAGGTCCAGCAGAGAGCAGCTTTCCCTCAGCGTCCAGCCACAGCAGCTCAGGCTCTGGATACCAGCCTTTAGACTCACACTGTAACACTATTGTGCTGTTGTTTAAGTCAATCTCTGTTATAACAGGAGACAGAACCTGATGATGGCAGAGACATTCACCAAAAATGTTAATGTTTACCACCAATAACAGATTTTTTACTTGAATAATTTTTAAACTTACAATCCACTTACAGGATGTTGTTTAGTTGTATTAAACCAATAAACATTTTATACACCATCAAAACTTGTTGAGTTGTAAATAAGACATCATACCTGCTACACAACCCTCGGCCAGTAGAAGAAGAATCACAGTGTGACGATAAACCAATGCTCTGAGTCCAACTTTCAGGGAAAACATCATGGAGTTTTGGAGAGGGGAAATAGATCTACATTTGTAGAAATTTTGACATTTATTAAACATCATCAATCATCAAAACATAATAATCAAAGTTTGTTACTTCACCATCTGTCAATTAGTACGTATAGGACTGAGAAAATGTCTCCACACAAAAAACCATTAAAGTAATACTTAAGAACTTTCATTTTTGGTTGAGTTTGGCGGCACCAGTGGACCAAAGAAGACCCCATTTCCCATGAGCACCAGCGTGTAGCGTCGTAAATAACTGACCTGTTAATCTGCCTATTTGGTGAATTTACAATCAGTATCTCCTCATTCATGGTGTCAACGGGGTGAAATGGTGTCTGAAAACCTCTGACCTGTTGACTTCAGGCCGGCCTCAGCCCATTACAACATTTTCATGGTGTAGTACTTCATACGAGTACTACACCTGTAAGTAGAGCTTGTATTCATCCAACCAAAGTGAACCACAAACAGTAGGAAATAATACATACCTGTTTACATGAAAATCCTAACTTCAGGTATCAACATTTCTACAGAATCATGAAAGCTAATGGCCTGAGCATCAGTCCCACTGTTATATCAGATGGCCTTGTTTACAGCATTGTGTCAACACAACAAATTATTCACATGTTCATCTGCTTTACAACACTCAGTTCTTCAACTCAGACACATTGAGCAAACACATTTCTAACCAATAATCAGAGACATTTTATTATGTTCTCTAATCCATATATCTTTTATCATCATGGGATAATAAATGAATTTGTTTTTAACAAGTTTTTAACCAACATAGTTTAGTTTCCTTAATGAACTTAATGAAATTACCTTTTTGACATGTAGGCTATATAATTTACTTTTGTCCATGTTGTCCCGAACCAATCATGAATCATTACACTATTTTCATAAACATATTTTCTCACAAAGTTGAAATACAACAACAATATCCTTAATACATTCACTCGAGCAATGACCCTGCACTATGACTTCAGAATAGCATTTCCTGGTTTTGGCAATAACCCACAAATATCCATCTCTAAGACTCGTTACTTTGGCTCATATGTACACAACTAATCCCCGAGTCGCATGTTTAACTCTTCACTCATGTACACCTGATTAAATGTATATTTACTGACCTGTGGTAAGAATAAAGGAGATACACGTTGTGCTGGTGTTAACTTCAAGGCAACAGGATTTATTCTTCCTGTTTACAGGAAAATCCTATCCTACCACAAGTGTGATGCGCCACCTAGCGACCTGAGTATGTCATAGCAGTGTATTAGTGTGAGTGCAAGTGAATGATGAAATTAATGAACATAAATGAAAAATGATAGTAGGGGTGTCTGTTTTTCCTTTCTATTTTCTCCTATACTGTTTCTACTCATACCTATTGTTTCTAACTGTTTCCAGCCCTCTACATATGTTGCAAATGAACCTGTCTCTTTGTTTTAATGTCTGTGCCATGTTCTCTTGGTCTCCTCCACCTGACCACGCCTCCTGCAGTGGTGGTTGGCTGACCTGGAATTAAATAACCGCCATCTTGTGTAGTGATCTTTTGTTGTTGAGATAATGAATAACTAGAAGAAACTCTATCAGAGCTTCCTTTTATATGCACGTGTTGCAACAGCATACCTGTCCTGAATAAGGTGCACACTTTGAGAGTTTGTTTCTGTAGCACAAACTCTGTAAAATTAGTTAAGTGCCAAAAAAAAAAGACGGAAGTAAACTTTTAATGACAAATCCTAATATTTCACAAGATGAACTTCTTCATCACTTCTTCTTCATCTGCACATCTTTCAGTGATGTCTACAAAAACATGAATGTACACTTCTACCTCAAAATTTCAAAAAATGATATTCATTATCTTCCTCTAATTAGGGATTTGACCACGGTGGCAAACCATGGTATGGATTCTACAGATTAATATATTACAACACCAAAGGCTGGGGGTGGTGACAGTTTGTGTCTTTACTGTCTTGATGATAATAAATGGTGTAATAAGTGGCTGATGTGCAGCAGATGGCAGTATAGGGCTGATGTTATTGTTTCATATGTGTGAAGGCAGAGAAAGAGGAGGGCTGACAGAAGTGTGTGGACATCCACAATGTTTATAGAATGTGTCTTATACCTAAAAAGGAAAAGCCAGGTAAGATTTCTATAACTCAGCTTTTTCAGTTTTATCTACTACACTAGCTGTCAGCTACCCTCGGCCAACATCATCTGAATGTGACCTGTTGTGTTTGTCCCTCTAGTGGCCATTTGAGGAACTTCTGTTTTGGCTTGAATTTTCCCACAGATGCTTCTTTTCAAATCTCTTCTTGTTTTCCACATATGCACCGTAAAAAAGGGTGGTCTTTTAACCACAAACCGATATAAAATGACTGTGAAAAGAAAGCAACAATAGGTACAAACAATAGGTATAACACTACGTGGACACCTGTCGAATGCCTCATCGTTTTTGGATTGAGATCACATTCATTGTAGCTGAAGTTTGTTTGGTCAGAAACGGTCAACAGTCTGTGATATTTAAAGTCCATGAAACAGAGTATTTTTAACCTGCAGAGCATCAAAAGCTTTGTCTACAGTCATAGTTCTATAACCTGCTGTGGCCTGTTCGCTGTACAGGAAGAGGAAGAACTGCAGCCTCATCTACGTCACATTTTGTTCTCATTCAGTCTGATGCTGAAACAGTCAGCGACAAGACAACATGGAGGTCACAGCTCTCTGCATCAGACTGTGTGAGTACTGCTTTTCATTTCACTCTGAATTTAAAATGAAGGTCAAATTTGATTACAACTTTTCACAATGACCTTCTGGTGAGGATTTGGGTTGTTATAATTGTGTGCATCTATGTCTGATACACAGCTGTCTTCCTTTGTCTCTGCAGTGGTGAATGTACTGTTGCTGCACACCGCTCAAGGTCACAACACCAACTATTCTCAGAAGTCTGGTGAGTTGACAAAGAAACATCTCTACCTCTTGTTTAACTTAAATACAATATACCTGAGTCATCATTCTCTAATTCTCTCAGACTCTCTTTCCTTGTTTCTGTCTCAGGTGAAGCTGTTCTTCATGTTGCTCCAGACCGGCTGCAGTTCTTTGACTATGAGTCCATCTCAGTGAACTGTGTGGGGTTTCACAGCCCAGCAGGATGGAAAGTGATGAGAAGACTCAGCTCAGATACGACTCAACAGGAGGCATCCACAGGAGTGTTGAACATTACAGCTGCCTCAGAGTCAGACAGTGGAGAATACTGGTGTGAAAATGGACAAGGAGACCGGTTCAGTGCTGTCAACATCTCTGTCACTGGTATGTTGGGGAAACTAACTACTATTAAATTCAGGATTGTTATATTCTTCAAAAATGGAGCAATACATACTGTATCACTCATTATAACTAGCAAGTATTTATGCTTAAAGTGATGGTTTCCATCAGTCTTTCATTGAAACTGTCCTGAAATATTTCTGTCTTGTTGAGGTGGTGATGTGATCCTGGAGAGTCCTGCTGTACCTGTGATGGAGGGAGATAGTGTCACTCTGCGTTGCAGAAAAAGGGAGTTTTCCTCAAACCCATCAGCTGATTTCTATAAGGATGGTCAATTGATAAGAACTGGACATGAAGGCGACACGACCATTCTTAGTATTTCCATGAATGATTCAGGACTTTACAGTTGTGTGACTGGTAGTAAATCATCTCTATGGAGCTGGCTGGCTGTCAGAGGTGAGACTGTGATATGATGAAAATGTGAATACGCAATTTCCCTCTACTATTGTTGCTGTTTTTTGTTTTGTTTGTAAAAAAAAATTTAAAAAGAAAGAAAGAAAAATGACAAATTTGAAATATTGTTATTACGTCATTGTTATAATGACCAAATAAAATAATACTACATTCAAATACTGTCTATTCACATTTCTCACAGGATTCCCAGAATATAGTCCTTCTCCCACCCCTCAAGGGAATACACCTCAACAAGATCAAGTGTCTCCTCCTCATCCTCTCCACCCTGGATCAGTTCAGCTCTACATCATTTTACCAGTAATCTTCACCATTTTGTATTTGGCTGTGTTGCTCTTGGTCCTGGGACTACTGCACCATCGGAAACAAAAAGGTTTTCAAGATACAGGTATGGAACTGTTCAGTACTGCACGCACAGCTACAGCTGTAACAGACACCCCAGTCACATTTTCCACAGGAATATTGTTATGTTCCAATACACTAGTATTTTGTTTATTGAATTGTTTGTGTATACAGTTTCCTGCTGAGAATTGGCTTGAATATATGGTAAGACATTTCCTGGAGATGCTACAATATGAACACTGATACCGAGGTTCATGATTGTCGATTTAGTAATTTTCAGTCTATGAGCATGAGGTACTTCTTTGACATTATTTTTATTTTCAATATAATCATATTAGGTTTTTGTCACATTCAGCATAAAATCACAGCAGGAAAAAAACATGTTATATTCATGTGTTCATTTGTTGCTTCTGACATAATTTTTTGTTACAATTAAAGTACATGTACATCATTAAGTATTTGATAGAATACCTCTCGTCATGTCACTTTTTTTTCTATGTAAAAACTCTAACTCGAAGTTGACGCTTTGTGAGAAAGTTCAACAGGTCCCAAATTTCTTTGTCTACCTTTGCCTGGGACCAAATGCTTAAACAATGAAAAATTATGTTTCGCCTGTTTTTATTTAGTCCCTAGAAAGGCAAATATATTGGATCCTAAGAAAACAACATACAGTGCTGTCATCTACAGGAATGTGAGAGGTACTTAATTTCTTTCTTCTTTTTTCATTTATCCTCTGTTCACCTTTTTGGACAGTCAAGTTGTAACAATCATTATTACTTCCAAATGTAGTTAAAATAATTTGATGGTCTCTTTGTCACTGTATTTAATATTCATATTTTAATCATGATGACAGCTGCAGTTCCACGTGTCTTCCAGGTCGCTGACAGCAGAAACAGTGGCTTGAAGGATCAACTAGATTGACCAGTGCTGTATAAGCACTGTGGCATGTATTGTTCTCAGACGAATCATATTATCACATAACTAGTTTACATTTTAATGTATCTGCTAAAATGTTGAGAATTATCACCGGCGGGTTCTGTTTAGCCTTTATCTGTTAGCTTTATCAATCTGCAGTGCTGTTAGTTTACTAATACTGTTTGTATTTAGATGGATTTAGTTTGGTGTCTGGTTTGAACTTTTTCTGCTTCACTGACCTTTGAGCTGAACCTTGTGTTGCTTCAATAAACAGCTGGCCTGCTAAAGAGTTTTGGAAACATGTGTGACTTTGGCTCTTTTGAGAACAAAAACACAGCCTCAGTCACGTAAAATAGTCACGTAAAATAGCCACAGACAGACAGACATACCTCCCGTCACATATTTATTCTCACACTGAGGTTATCTGACAAGTAAAAACCACATACACACTGAACAGTTGCAAGATATTTGAAAAAAAAGGGAAGCTCATATCTTGGCTACCTCAGATGCAGCTACAGACACTCATGATAGCATTAGCGTCAAACAGGAGACCACATGAGAAAATCATTTGTCAGTAACTGGTCCTGGTCAGCTGGCTCTGTGATCCTGGAGAGTCCTAAGTTGTGACTCTGCGCTGAAGAACCAAGACCACCTCCGTTGCCCAGGTGGCTGATTTCTATCGAGATGACATTCGCATCGGCGCGGGCTCCCTTGGAGAGATGACCATCCCCAGTGTTTCCAAATCCCACCAGGGGCTCTACATGTGCAGCATCACTGACTATGGAGAATCACCAGAGAGCTGGTTGGCTGTCCGAGGTGAGACACTGAAGGTTTATGGTGGTCTGGTTCTTCAGCTTAATCAGGATAAATAGATGGAATTGAAAATGTCAATGTTGGCAAAACAACACAACAGTTTGTGTATTTGTGTTTAGTTTGTTAACCTTGTAGTGAGGTGTACTTCACTAAGAACTGACGACACTTTGATGTTGTTCTTTATTCTCCAACAATCAAGAATATATGAGCACTATCATAATTCTATTAGTGATAATATTATTAACAATAATGTGTCATTATGCTGTCTCTGTTGTCTTTGCAGCAGTTGCCACAGACACTCGTCCTCAGACCACTCCTTCCTCAGACTGCTCCTGTCACATTTACCTCATCTTGAGGACAGTCTCCACACTTTTAATGGTGGCTCTGCTTCTGCTGCTGGTGGGACTACTTCACTGTGGGAAACTGAAAGTGACACAAAAATAACTGTCACCAACTCACATCCAAACAAGACAGAACAAGGAGGATGTTGGATAGAAGACACGGTTTATATGATTTTCTAGCGTCTCGTATCAACTCCATCTACCTAACAGACCTTTAACCTTAACTCTAGGCCTGGCAGACTTTCAGTAAGGTGTGCAACATCTGCTCTTGTCAGACTAAAGACACAGTGACAGCTTAAGTCACGTAAAATAGCCACAGAAGCTGTTAGACTTACCTCCTCCTGCATGTTTATTCTCACTGACTGTTGAGGTTAACATGAAATGTAAAAACCACACAACATTTAATAGCTACTCAAACTATATAAAACAATGTATGTGATAACCTGAGCATCTAACAGAAAACCACAACCGAAAATAGTACACACTGTGTAGATGGGTCCTTTGAAACACTTTGTCAGACCGAAATGAATAAAGTCCAAATCTTGTTGCCTTCATGTTTTCAATTGTTGTATTATGCATGAGAATTAACTTAACCTTTTAATGAACAGTTTTCAAATTATTCTGTGACTTGTAATTTTTGTGCATAGAAATAAAAGTGACTTGACTTAAAGCAGAAGTAAGTGGTCCGGTCGTTTTGGCTAATGCTGCGTTCCAGGCAGGCTTTTGAAATCGTAAATTACAGCTTCAAGTCACAACTTACGACTTTGTAGCGTTCCAGGCAACCCACTCGTGTTTTTCCGACCTGTTTTACTGGTGAAAGTCACTATAACGGCCACTCGTAACTTCCGACCGGTGAACTCGTACCAGATCGAACTGGTACCACTTCACGGTCGGAAAAATACGAGTTTCCTTGAACGCACCATAACAGTCCTCGTCCCTACGTCACCACATTCACGGCGTCCCTTGGCTGCACACACAGCCATGCATGCCGTTCTCTCTCCTCATTGGATAAAAACTGTAGGATACGATAAATGTTTTCTCCTCGGCTCAGAGCAGAGCAGAGTGACTGACAGACCCGTGTTTCAGACCAAACACTCTATGTAAGTGATTGCTGTCGGAAGATATAACTATTTAAGACTTATATTAACACAAATATATCACTTACTTCTGCTTTAATAACTGTAGTATTGAAAACAATCAAGTGAAAAAATGCACACATTTGTAATTATGTTGCTTATGGGTGAGTTTGCCTTGATTTTCATGACACCGTGAGCTCCATTGATTAACGTACCAACATATTTATTATCATATTGTTTATGGGCATAATACACAACAGTTTACTGCATGAGAAATGAAGATCACAATACGTCTGTTAGACATTTCTAGTGTTAGGGTTCAACATTTTATTGTGTCTTCCAAAGTCTCATTCACACACTGTTGTTTTAATTTGACTTGATTTATCTTCTGTTGGGAGCAAAGTCTGGTGGTCGATTGATTTTTCTTTATCAGCAGTTTCTCTCTTTTGTCGAGCTTTGAGCTGCTCTCACCACCAGAAGGCGGTGTTTAGGACGCCTCAAATCAGGTCAAAGAATAAAATCTTCAGTGATAATTGTAGGTTCCTGTGTTTGTAATGACTGTGCCATGTTCTCTTGGTCTCCTCCACCTGACCAAACCTCCTGCAGTGGTGATTGGCTGACCTGGAAATAAATAACCACCATCTTGTGTAGTGATCTTTTGTTGGTGAGAAAATGAATAACTATGAGAAACTCTATCAGAACCTTTTATATGCACGTGTTGCAACAGCATACCTGTCCTGAATAAGGTGCACACTTTGAGAGTTTGTTTCTGTAGCACAAACTCTGTAAAATTAGTTAAGTGCCAAAAAAAAAAGACGGAAGTAAAATTTTAATGACAATCCTCTGATATTTCACAAGATGAACTTCTTTATATCTGCACATCTTTCAATGATGTCTACAAAAATATAAATATACACTTCTACCTCAAAATTTCAAAAAATGATATTCATTATCTTCCTCTTATTAGGGATTTGACCACTGTGGCAAACCATGGTATGGATTCTACAGATTGATATTACAACACCAAAGGCTGGGGGTGGTGACAGTTTGTGTCTTTACTGTCTTGATTATAAATAAATAATAAGTGGCTGATGTACAGCAGATGGCAGTATAGGACTGATTTTATTGGTTCATATGTGTGAGGGCAGAGAAAGAGGAGGACTGACAGAAGTGTGTGGACATCCACAATGTTTATAGAATGTGTCTTATACCTAAAAAGGAAAAGCCAAGATTTATATAACTCAGCTTTTTCAGTTTTATCTACTACACTAGCTGTCAGCTACCCTCAGCCCTCATCACCTGAATGTGACCTGTTGTGTTTGTCCCTCTAGTGGCCATTTGAGGAACTTCTGTTTTGGCTTGAATTTTCCCACAAATGTTTCTTTTCAAATCTCTTCTTGTTTTCCACGAATGTACCATAAAAAAGGGTGGTCTTTTAACCACAAACCGATATAAAATGACTGTGAAAAGAAAGCAACAATAGGTACGAACAATAGGTATAACACTACGTGGACACCTGTCACATGTCTCGTTTTTGGATTGAGATCACATTCATTGTAGTGTGCAGTGCACTCAGGAGCACATTGACTCTGTCTGTGATATTTAAAGTCCATGAAACAGAGTATTTTTAACCAGCAGAGCACCAAAAGCTGTGTCTACAGTCATAGTTCTATAACCTGCTGTGGCCTGTTCGCTGTACAGGAAGAGGAAGAACTGCAGCCTCATCTACGTCACATTTTGTTCTCATTCAGTCTGATGCTGAGACAGTCAGCGACAAGACAACATGGAGGTCACAGCTCTCTGCAGACTGTGTGAGTACTGCTTCTCATTTCACTCTGAATTTAAAATAAAGGTCAAATTTGATTACAACTTTACACAATGACCTTCTGGTGAGGATTTGCGTTGTTGTAGTTGTGATAACTTATGATATGATTGAAGAAATTGTGTATTTCAGTTGCTCACAGCATCTATGTCTGATACACAGCTGTCTTCCTTTGTCTCTGCAGTGGTGAATGTACTGTTGCTGCACACCGCTCAATGTCACAGCACTAACTATTCTCAGGATTCTGGTGAGTTGACAAAGGAACATCTTTACCTCTTGTTTAACTTAAATACAATATACCTGAGTCGACATTGTCTAATTCTGTCAGACTCTCTTTCCTTGTCTCTGTCTCAGGTGAAGCTGTTCTTCATGTTGCTCCAGACCGTCTGCAGTTTTTTCACTATGAGTCCATCTCAGTGAACTGTGTGGGGTCTCACAGCTCAGCAGGATGGAAAGTGATGAGAAGACTCAGCTCAGATACGACTCAACAGGAGGCATCCACAGGAGTGTTGAACATTACAGCTGCTTCAGAGTCAGACAGTGGAGAATACTGGTGTGAAAATGGACAAGGAGACCGGTTCAGTGCTGTCAACATCTCTGTCACTGGTATGTTGGGAAAATATTGACTTGGGCAGTGTTATACTCTTCAAAAATTGAACTTTACATACTAACTAGCAAGTATTTATGCTAAAATACTGACTTGAGCAATTCTGTATGCTCCAAAAATGGAGAAGTGCAAATATCACACAGAATAAATAGCAAACATTTATGGATTAAATGATGGTTTCTACGAATATTATGTTTAAAACTGTGATGAAACTGTCTTGATTCTTCATTGTCTCCTTGTTGAGGTGGTGATGTGATCCTGGAGAGTCCTGCTGTACCTGTGATGGAGGGAGATAATGTCACTCTGCGTTGTAGAGAAAGGGGATCTTCCTCAAACCCATCAGCTGATTTCTATAAAAATGGCCGATTGATTAGAACTGAGTATAAAGGCAACTTGGCCATTCTTAGTATTTCCATGAATGATTCAGGACGTTACAGTTGTAACATCTCTGGATCTGGAGCATCACCACAGAGCCGGCTGACTGTCAGAGGTGAGATTGACATTATGTCAGAATATCAGTATCCTCAATAAGCTTATATGTGGAGCTCAAAGTAAAGTTAAAGTTAAATATTTCAGACTTGAATTAACACCAATTTTTTTCAACATGTTTGGCTAGAATATCGTCTTTCTCCCACACCTGAAGGGAAAACACCTCAACAGGATCAAGAGTCTCCTCTCCACCCTCGACCAGCCCAGCTCTCCGTCGTGTTCCTCGTGTTCATCGTTGCTTTATGTTTGGCTGTGCTGCTCTTGGTTCTGGGACTACTTCACTGTTGGAGACAAAAAGGTTCGCCAGATTCAGTTATAGAATTGATCATTATTGGCATAATCACCCAGAAATATTGATTCTTCTTTGATTTAGAATTGCTTTGTAAGTTGTGCTTCCATATTCCCATGTTCCCCTTCTAGCAACCCAGCAAACATCTGACCCAGGTGAGTGAGTGCCACTTTGTCAGGGAAACACGAAGCACATACACTATTTGCATACTTGAAGAAATTAATAAAAGAAATTAAAATAAGATATGTTTAAGATTATAAAAATGTATGTTTTTTCAGTCTATGAAAATGTTGGAGATGATCCCACATATGCTCGGGTCAGAAAACAGAAGAGAAACACAGGTACTTCCTTCACATCCTCTTTTTTATAATCATATTAGATTTTTGTTTGTCTCATATTGTCATGAACTCAGAGGAGGAGACGTAACATTTATGTCTGTTTTCTGGTTCTGACAAAGTTTTCTTTGTTGCTGCAAAAGCAAAAATACGTGCAATAAATCATTGATATCAATTCAGTATGAAATGTTTTTTCATACAGCTTTATCAGCCTTGACCTTTTAATTAAGGATCTCAACAGGAAGCGTAATAGTAAAAGTAATTATACTATGTGGTTTTTGCTTTTGGTTAGTAAAAAAAGGGGGGGATCTTTCTTTTCAAATCTTAATAAGATGGCTATATGTTAAACATATATGGCTTAATGAATCCTGTATTTGATATTGGCAATGGGTCATCTTTGGCATATTCTATTTGAATAATTTATTTTAGATTTAAAGGAGAAGTACCGTTTTTACAACCTGGACCATATTTCTGGCATAAAATACAGTCGTTTACTCATCCATATAACTTTGGTGTCATTAGAAGTCCTTCCGATGATATTTGGATCCATTCGACAGCTTCGTATATCCATATATCATTCATTTCACCAATATTTTGTTATGTTTCGCTAGAGCTATTCCACAAGAACATCACCAGTTAACATGCAGGCGTGCAGCAGTTTGTTGTTCTCTGGCCAGATGTTCCTCTCTCTGCCGCCACATCTTCCTTTCAAACAGCTCCTCATCCGTAGACTCTTGCTCAGAACGGTGAGGAAGTCCATCACATTCAAAGTCTCAATCTGACAAATATTCAGCCATGTTACACAAAACTAGCAGTAGCAAATTCCAGATAAACAAGTTGACCACCGCGAAAAAAGAAGCTGACCATCGCAGAGTGAAGGAGCCTTTTTTTTTTTTTTAATCAATCAATTATATAGAGAACAATACTGTTAAGCTAGGGACATCATCCAGTATAGAGGTCAGTAGGTCAACCTATAGACCTCGGATGACGATAACAGGCAACTCCGGACTCAAAGGGAAATAGCACTAGCCTATCATAACAACGTGTTGGTGAAACGAATGAGTTTCGTGGCAGATAATGCGTTTTTTAGAGGCTGCATTTTGGTGCCCCGATCACTACCACTATATGGATATACACGGCTCTCGACTGGATCTAAATATCATCGGAAGGACTCCTAATGACACCAAGTTATATGGGTGAGTAAACGACCATATTTTATGCCAGATATAAGGTCCAAGTTGTTAAAAAACAACATTTGTCCTTTAAATAAATATAAAATCAGTCTTAAGCAAAAAAAAACAATAAACAAACTCATCAAGTAATGAGCCTTTGTAAATACCACTTCATCAGGAAGTTACTGTTGTTGCTGACTGTGACTTTCTCCCTGTTTCAGGTGTTTTGGAGGAACACACACCCGATACAAACGATGTCAGCTACGCTACTGTCAGAAGGAAGGAGACGGACACAGGTCGGTTACTGACGCGTAATTCAAATTGTTAGTTTGCATGACGTTGGTCGTCGTGGTGATTTGAAAGTGTTATACGTGTCGTAGTGAAGGGATTTGTTTTTCTTTTTTAAATTCAGAAACAGAAGGTGTGAAACCAGTCTCTCAAAAATATCAGCACTAAAAACTAAATCAGTCTGGTTGTGCTTTGCATGTCTCTCAGAGGTTGAGTTCATCTTTAATTAATCTTTCTCTTTCAGCTTTGACCACGTTTAACTCGTCTTGAGGTCGAGTTTCACACTTTTTAATGGAACGTCTTCAGAGTGAGAAGTGCCACAGAAATACCTGACACCTACTCACATGCAAACACAACCAGTCAACACAAGGAAGATGTTGGATGGTTGGATGATTTTCTTTGACCTGGACGCCATGTTGCTGTTAGAGAGTTTTATTGGCAGCTTCAATCACAGAAAATAGCTACAGAAGCTGAGAGACCGACTTCCCCCTGCATGTTTATTCTCACACTGACTGTTGAGGTCGAAGTGAAAGCTTCAAAATCACGTAGGCATTGAAGAGGTGTGAGAAAATAAAAGACATTTCTTATCTTGTTGGCCCTTTGAAAGACTTTATATCTGACATGCAGAGTGAGGTGTGCAGTGTCGAGTTATAGATCATTGTTTCCTTTTTTCTTTCCAATGCTGTGTTATGACTGATGAATTGTTTTAATGTTTGATGAATTGACCGCACTGAGGTCACGAGAGACTAAATATGACATTGGGAGGTTAGAAAAAGTTACAAAAAAAATGTTTTTTTTTACATTTTAGGGGACAGAAATGAAAAGTGACTTACCTAATGATGGTGTCAGCTATAGAGACTCCAGTTCAGTGTGAGTTTGCCTTGATTTCATCATGACACCATGAGCTTCATTGATTTTCATACAACTTTAATTGTTTCATTATGATATCGATATGTACATATTACATAGTGATTTACTACATGAGAAATAAAGATCATCATAAGTCAATTAAACATTTCTAGTGTTAGTGTTTAACTTTTCTTGTGTCTACAAAAGTCTCATTCACACGCTGTTATGATTTGATTAGCTTTCTCTCTCTCTCGAGCTTTGAGCTGCTCTCACCACCAGAGGGCGGTGTTTACTCTGATCTGACTCCAACAGGACGCCTCAATAAATCAGGGCAAAGAATAAAATCTGCATCAAATTCAACATAAACTCTGAATCTACAACAAATATTAATGTTAAACATGAAAAAGAATAAACAACCTGCAGCTAAAGGTGACTAGAACATGAACAAACACACTCATGTTGCTGAACTGAAACACACTCGGCTCATTTCCCTGTTTGGTTTCTGAGGTCATGTGACCTGGGTGATGTTTGGTGATGATAGACTGAGGTCAAACAGAGGTCACAGAGCTGGTTTGGATTAACAACAATAAATCAATCTCACTTATCCCTTATAAAAAAAAAACATGGAAGAAAAAACAAAACAATGTGAATTTACAACAAATAAAGCACAACATGTGTAAAAAATAAAAATAACATGCAACTAAGAAACAACTGAAACAGAGACACTTTCGCTGTTGAAGTGAAACGGGCTAGTGGAACAACACAGACACACACACACACACTGAGGTCAAACAAAGGTCACAGAGCTGTTTGAACAGAAACTGATCACATGACCAAACTGTGGATCTGACCTGAATAAAAGCAATTCAGTGTGTAACAAGAGTCTCTCATATAAGATTATCTTTTTCCTCCTTTTTTCCTGACTCAAGTCTCTCTGGACCTCCTTTCGCTCCTCCTCTCCACCCTCTCTCTGCTTTTCTCACCTCCTCTCACTGCTTCTCTGTCTTTTTCATGTCTTTCTCTATTTGTTCTCCTTCTGTCCTTCCTTTCCCTGACTGAAGTCTCTCTGAACATCCTCTCGCTCCGTCTTTCATCCCCTCTCTCTCACCTCCACTCGCTCCTCCTCCCTCTGCTTCTCTCACATCCTCTCTCTTCATCTCTTTCTCTGTTTGTTCTCCTTCCCTCTGTCCTCTCTCTGACCGAGGTCCCTCTGAACCTCCTCTCACTTCTTCTTTCTTCCCTGCTCTCTCACCTCCTCTCTCTCCTTTCTCTGCTTCTCTCACCTCCTCTATCTGCTTCTCTCTCTCCTTCCTTATCTTTTTCATGTCTTTCTCTATTTGTTCTCTTTCTCTCTCTAGTTTTCCCTTCCTCTCGGTCATTCTCATCATCATTTCTTCTGTGTCCTCCAGTAGTTTAACTGTTTTTGGTAACTGTTTCTCATGATCCTCTATTCTCCTCTGCAGATCCTTTACCCTCTCTTCTTTCTTTTTTTTCTGTCTTTGTCTCTGATTCCTTTAGCCAACTTATTCTCTTCCCCCTCTTTCCATTTTCTCATCATTTCCTGTGATGACTTGATTGTGTCTTTCTGCTCCCCCAGATTGTACTTCTGTTTCTTCAGCATTGAAATCACACCTTCCACATGCTTCAGTTCTTCCTCACTCCTCTTTTCTTCCTCTTTAAGTTTTTCCATTGCCGTGTCCAGATACTTCATCTTCTCTCTGCTGGTCATGAAATGCCCATTGGCTTCATGTTCCGCCATCAGTAATTGGAGCTCTATGTTTTTGCTTCTTGTTGTTTTTTTGTCTGTTTCAGTTTTACCCTGACACATCTCAGTTTCTGTGGAAAGACAGAGGGATAAATTGTGTGTTTGGATCATTTTGAGCAGAAGGAGATAAACTGTCTGTACGGTCACATAATCCAGGGTAAGGTCTCAGTGACAGCAGGTCAGACACGGTTATCCAGACTTGTACTAGTCCAGATGGTTGCGAATGTGAAGCACCAAGGAGACAGATTTTAATCTGACTCCTGAACCATCAACTACCACCTTTTATTGTAAAGCAGCATCAGCTCTAGTGATCACTCGGCTCCTGCTCCATCCCTATAGACTCAGAGATACATTCATCTATTTGATTGGTAGAGAAACTAAGTAACAACCTCAATTCACAATATCGCAATAACCATCTAAGTAACAGGGCTAGAAACTTTTCATTTACAGAGAATTTTGATAAATAAGTCACTTACTCTTTATTCTCCATGCAACAAGAGCAACTGTGAGAAGACACATGAAGCAGGCAACCAGGCTGATAGTGATGCGAACTGCAGTAGTAGACTGAGTATTGAAGAAATCATCTGGAACCAAACACAGAAGGAAAAATGTCATTTTCATGCATCTGAGACTGACAGTTGTAGCCTTAGGATCTCGTGAACTATTTCCCCACCTCGAACATGAATCTGTGCCTCTGTGGTCTGGTTGATGGTCTTCTGTTCGACTCTGCAGGTGAATCTGCTGCTGTGTTGCTTCTCTACAGTCACTCTGCTGCTGACAGTGTAGAGTTTATCAGGACCTGTCACCGTTTCTGAAGTCCCAGTGGAGAGAAGTTTTCCCTTACTGTCCAACCAGGAGGCCTCAGGCTCCGGGTACCAGCCTTTAGATTCACAGTCCAGCAACACTCCGTTGCTGACTTTGGAAATTGCGATTTTGGGTGAGGACACTGAACCTGATAGAAAGCAGAAGCATCAAGAAGCTGTGTGAATGCTTTCAAAGCTCCCCTGGATTATTTTAGACTTCTAAACATGGATGAATGTAGCAGCTCACCTACAACAAGCTCAACCATAGATTCAGTGGTAGATCCGGGAACGAGGCATTGGTACGTTCCTGCATCAGAGAGACTGACACTGGAGAGTTTCAGTGAAAGGTCTCCACACTTCAGCCTGTTGTCGGACAGTGACGTTCTTCCTGTGTACGATGGATTCTGCTCATCCAGAAGATCTCCTCTATCTCGCCTCAAATGGACAAACTTTGGTTCGAGGTCAGGTCTTGTCCACTCCACAGTCACGTCAAGAGGATTTCCTGAAGATCCTAGGTGACATGGCAAAATGATGTCATCGCCAATCATTGCCACAATTGGCTGAGGTGGTCCAGTCGCCTCAGACTGACCTAAGGAGGAAAAGAAAAGTCATCTTACTTCTTGTCCTACATTTAGTTGTGTGAAAAAAGTTGTGGTTTCAATAAAAGCCCAAACAAAACATTTACATCTTTACACTGTCAAACAGTCACAAATTGATTAACATCACTGATTGACTGATGCTGCAATACATAACTAGTGAAGTGACCCCTGGTGGCCAGAGGCAGAAAGTGCAGGATTACAGGCTAACTGAAAATCCTGACCTTCACTAAGACTCTCAGTCACTGGAGAGACACAAAAAATGTCTCATACTTTTTGAGTTTTATCATGAATTCACCCTTTTAGAGAGTCGATCATTTCAGAGATGACTGACTCTTCCTCAGTCATATTTCAAACTCCACCCACTTTATCAGATACAGTGCTGATTAAACTTTTACCACTGTTTGTCATTGTCAGCTCCATCCATAAAGACTTTATAGCTTCATATCAGCTATGAATATTTAGCTTGAAACAGCAACAGTATGAGCTCTTATTAGTCTCTGGTCTGTGAACATTTTCAGTGATAAATGGAGTAGACAATGTAACCAAAGCAACAGTGCTTTTAAAATATTAATGTATCAAAGCTATGGGCTGCAACAACACTCTGTAATAATCCGTCCTGACATGACCATTATTCTATGTTTTTGATCTTCACACAATAACAACAGTTTTCAACATTTACCTCCACAAGAGTGTGTCAGAAGAAGAAGGACGACAGCATGATGCAAAACCACAAGACTGAAGTCACTGAGCTGAGCTCTCATGAAGGGTCTCTCCTCTACATCAGTCATCTTGGAGTTCTGGGGATGAAAAACACAAAAAAAAATGTCAACTCTAAGACCAAACTGAACACATTTATTATAAAAACAGGTTTTTGTTCAACGTCCTTCAAAAAAAAAGGCGGTAAGACATGAAGCATGTTGGTCGATTGGATAGATTTTTATTTTGTATTTCCAACTCAAAACAGAATTCGCACTGAGGTTAAAACAGGAGAAACAACAAGACAATGTCGTTTTTTAAGTGTGCAAAATGTAGAAAAACATAAATTCTATCTATTCTTTCTATTCAACCAGTGCATTTTTTTTATCTAACATGGATGATGGCTCAATTGAAATGGCTGCTGTGTTCATGGTAGAACCATTGGTTCCGTGTATGTAATGTGTTGTTAACACCCAACTGGCTCTATAAAGCTACTTATATGTATGAATAATAAAGAAATGTCGTTAGTTAAATCTAGTAATGAGTTACATAAAATTAAATCCTACATACCTGCTGTGCGTCAAAGTGCTGTCTAACCTCGAAATAAAGTACCTGCAGGGTCAAAGTCTACAAAACCGTATTTCCTGAAATAGTAGCCAGGGCCTTTGTTTACACAACTGCCCAGGATACCAGGCCTTTATGGAGGCAGGCTTTTATTTGAGGTAGGCATTTTACATACTTTCTTCAATTCACCTTTTTAGGTACTTGCAGATATATCAATACAATAGCGTGTCATGTCTAAATATTCAGGGCAATCTCAGCTCTATGTATTCTAAGGCCCATTTCTGGCCTAGAGCAGTATGTATAAAGTGTGTATAAAGAAATAATTTAGGCCAGATGCTGGAAAATTGAAGTCAAATCTATTGTGAAAACTAGGACTGTAGCCAATGTCAGAGTACTCGAGTACTCACTTGGACAGTCTTGGGCAGTATCTGAGTGCCATTTCACTACTCTGGGTTTTTTTTTTTTTTGACCCTGTCAGTATTTGGGGCCGGCCTTTAGTGGTTTATGTAAACAAAGCGCCCAGCCATTATATGAGACCCGGCTATTAATTGAATACCAGCCACTATTTGAGGAAATACGGTATTATCAATTGCAATAAATCACACATGGCCTTGATTACATGGGGGGTGGAATCAGGCAGAGCCAAGATGGCGGGAGTGGAACAGCTCACTCTGCTTCACAGAGGCCACGCCCACCTTCACCTGCCGTCAAACAAACAAACAGCCACCCTCTGATCAACTTCTTTTATAATAAATTTAAAAAAAAACATTTACTAATGTTTCACCCACCTACAGATTTATGTCTTACCAGTGGCTTGTACGGTTGGGGTCTTCGACTTTGCTTGCCTATCTGTGAAAGTCAGTGCACGGCGCTGTGTCTTACTACAACTGACAACTGATAGTCTCTTTATTGGAGGCAACAACACATCCAGAGTTCACATCCAATAAAACAGACCATAAACCTACACACCTACAGAAAATGAAAGGATAAAGACACGGTTAGAAGTTTCTAGTTATGACCTGACATTGTGAACACTGATCCGTTGTTCATACAGTCTGAAAGGAATTCACAGGAACAGTAAAGTAATCAAGGTCAAATGTGATTTATTGCAGGTGATAATATTGTAGATTTTGACCGTGCTACTTTACTCCGACATGAGACAACTCTTTGCACAGAAGGTATGTAGGATTTAATTATATACTGTATAACTTGTTTCTAGAATTAAAGCAGAAGTAAGTGGTCCGGTCGTTTTCGCTAATGCTGTGTTCCAGGCAGGCTTTTGAAATCGTAAATTACAGCTTCAAGTCACAACTTACGACTTTGTAGCGTTCCAGGCAACCCACTCGTGTTTTTCCGACCTGTTTTACCTGTGAAAGTCACTATAACGGCCACTCGTAACTTCCGACCGGTGAACTCGTACCAGATCGAACTGGTACGACTGCACGGTCGGAAAAATACGAGTTTCCTTGAACGCACCATAACAGCCCTCGTCCCTACGTCGCCACATTCACGGCGTCCCTTGGCTGCACACACAGCCCTGCATGCCGTTCTCTCTCCTCATTCGATAAAAACTGTAGGATACGATAAATGTTTTCTCCTGGGCTCAGAGCAGAGCAGAGTGACTGACAGACCCGTGTTTCAGACCAAACACTCTATGTAAGTGATTGCTGTCGGAAGATATAACTATTTAAGACTTATATTAACACAAATATATCACTTACTTCTGCTTTAAGTAACTACATTTCTTTATTTTTCATACATATGTGTAGCTTTATAGAGCCAGTCGGGTGTTAAAAGCACATTACAGTATGTACACTGAACCAGTTGTTCTACCATGAACACAACAGCCATTTCAAATGAGCCAAGAAAATGCATTGATAGCATAGGGAAAACGGAAAGACTGATTGATAAAGAAATAATAATGAATAAAGATTGATATTTTTTTTGTTTAGAACTTTGCCAACTTGAAAATCTACTTGGCCTCAATGTTGCTCCTGTTTTAACTTTAGTGTGAATTCTGTTTTATTTGAGCTGGTAATACAAAAAAACATCAATGCCAATTGTATAAAGCCAGCTGTGTGGTCACCTGGAACCTTCTTCAGGCTTCTGATCGACCAACATGCTTCATGTTTTACTGCCTTTTTTATAATAAATGTGTTCAGTTGGGTCTCACATGTCTTACAGTTGTTTTGGTTTTTTATCCCCAGAACTCCAGGATGACTGATGTAGAGGAGAGACCCTTCATGAGAGCTCAGCTCAGTGGCTTTAGTCTAATGGTTTTGCATCATGCTGTCGTCCTTCTTCTCCTGACACACTCTTGTGGAGGTAAATGATACAAACCGTTGTGATTGTATGAAGATCAAAATCATACATATTAAAACACTGTTGCTTTGGTTACATTTCCGCAGACCAGAGACTAAAAAGAGTTCACACAGTTGCTGTTTTAAGCTAAATATTCAAACATGATTTTTATTCTGATTTAAAGTTGAATCAGCACTTTGGTCAGATACGACTCTATCTGAGACATGTTTGCTGTCTGTCCAGTGACTGACTTCAGGATTTTCAATGTGCCTGTAATCCTGCACTTTCTGCCTCTGGCCACCAGGGGTCACTTCACTAGTTATTTATTGCAGCATCAGTCAAACAGTGATGTTAATCAATTATGGTTGACTGGTGTAAAGATGTAAAGGTTTTGTTTTGGCTCCTATTGAACCTGCAACCTTTGTACACAAGTAGGACAAGAAATGAGATGACTTTTCTTTTCCTCCTTAGGTCAGTCTCAGACGACTGGACCACCTCAGCCAATCGTGGCAATGATTGGTGATGACATCATTTTGCCATGTCACCTAGGATCTTCAGCAAATCCTCTTGACATGACTGTGGAGTGGATAAGACCTGACCTCAAACCGAGGTTTGTCCATTTGAGGCGCGGTAGAGTTGATCTTCTGAATGAGCAGAATCCATCGTACACAGGGAGAACGTCACTGTCCGACAACAGGCTGAAGTGTGGAGACCTTTCACTGAAACTCTCCAGTGTCAGTCTCTCTGATGCAGGAGTTTACAAATGCCTCATTCCTGGATCAACCACTGAATCGGAGGTTGAACTTGTTGTAGGTGAGCTGCTACATTCATCCACGTTTAAAGCAGAAGTAAGTGATATATTTGTGTTAATATAAGTCTTAAATAGTTATATCTTCCGACAGAAATCACTTACATAGAGTGTTTGGTCTGAAACACGGGTCTGTCAGTCACTCTGCTCTGCTCTGAGCCGAGGAGAAAACATTTATCGTATCCTACAGTTTTTATCCAATGAGGAGAGAGAACGGCATGCAGGGCTGTGTGTGCAGCCAAGGGACGCCGTGAATGTGGCGACGTAGGGACGAGGACTGTTATGGTGCGTTCAAGGAAACTCGTATTTTTCCGACCTGTGAAGTCGTACCAGTTCGATCTGGTACGAGTTCACGGGTCAGAAGTTACGAGTGGCCGTTATAGTGACTTTCACCGGTAAAACAGGTCGGAAAAACACGAGTGGGTTGCCTGGAACGCTACAAAGTCGTAAGTTGTGACTTGAAGCTGTAATTTACGATTTCAAAAGCCTGCCTGGAACGCAGCATTAGCGAAAACGACCGGACCACTTACTTCTGCTTTAAGAAAACTCTGAAATCATCCAGGGTAGTTCTGAAAGCATTAGAGAAAGCGTTATGAAAGTCAGAGATTTGACTCTCCTGCCTGCAAAGTGAAAGGGGATAAAAGACAAAGCAACACAAATGAACAAGGACTACTGTAGGAGAGTGTGATGATAGTACATATTGATGGTGGCTATGAAAAGGCGTTTTCTTTGTGACACTAACCAGGAGAACCTGGTGCTGATTCTACAGTTGATCAAGTCAGGGTGACAGGGAGGTTTCATCAGTACTAATATCTCCCTAAGATTAAAACAGTGTGACACAAGAGACCTTCAGAAAGGAAACCAAGAGTAATGTGTTCATCCACATGGATATCTGAACCGTTCCATAAAAGGATGTTGGGACAATCAGAAGAACATCTTGTTCATGATCATGACTTTCATTCTTGTGGTAATGTTACATTCACACAGTTTCTTGATTCCAGATAATCTCGTGAAGGATACGTCTTGTTCTGCAGTCCGCATCACTATCAGCCTGGTTGCCTGCTTCATGTGTCTTCTCACAGTTGCTCTTGTTGCATGGAGAATAAAGAGTAAGTCACTTCTTCTTCAAACTTCTAAAAACTCTCTTAATGGCAAGATACAAGCCATGTTACTTAGATCAGTGGTTCCCAACCTTTAGAATATGTTGTAATTTTACACAGGTTTTTTCTCATTGTTCCATGCTGTTTTTCAAATTCATTGTGACTGATATTGCCCTGCTGTATATTATGTATTTAATGTTTTAACACTGTTGATATTCAATCATCTATTGATATAGGCCTATCATTTATTTGTTTATCTATTTAAATACACAAATAAATGTTTAATGTGGCCCTTGAATTTAGTTGATTTTGTCACATATATGAATTAAATGCTTAGCCTACTCATTTATTTAACATTTTAATTACATTAAAATTATTGAACCCCTTAAAATCAAGAGGGCTTCGCGACCCCCTTGGATCTTTGGCGCCCCCCTTGGGGGTTCCCGCCCCCCAGGTTGGGAACCACTGACTTAGATGGTTATTGTGATATGATATTGTGAATTTCATGCAGTGACAATTGTGTGAAGTTGATTTCTCCCTTGTTGGTTAGTTTCTCTTCCAATCAAAGAGATGAATGTATCTCTGAGTCTATAGGGATGGAGCAGGAGCAGAGTGGTCAGTAGAACTGATGCTGCTTTACAATAAAAGGTGGTAGTTGATGGTTCAGGAGTCTGATTAAAATCTGTCTCCTTGGTGCTTCACATTGGCATCAGTCTGGACTAGTACAAGTCTGGATAACTTTGTCTGACCTGCTGTCACTGAGACCCTACCCTGGATTAAGTGACCGTACAGACAGTTTATCTCCTTCTGCAGTTGTTTTATCATCTATTTTAAAATTATCCAAACACACAATTTTTCCCTCTGTCTTCCCACAGAAACTGAAAAGTGTCAGGATGAAACTGAACCAGACAAAAATACAACAAGAAGCAAAAACATAGAGCTCCAATTTCTGATGGCGGAACATGAAGCCAAGGAGCTTTTAATGACCAGCAGTGAGAAGATGAAGCATCTGGACACGGCAATGGAAAAACTTGATGAGGAAAAAAAGAGGAGTGAGGAAGAACTGAAACATGTGGAAGGTGTGATTTCAATGCTGAAGAACCAGAAGAACTATCTGGGGAAGCAGAAAGAGACACTCAGGTCAACACTGGAAATGATGAGAAGATGGAAAGAGGATCAAGAGAAGTTGCAAAATGTAGACAGTCGCAGAAGAAGGGTAGAGGATCTGAAGAGGACAATAGAGGATCATGAGAAACAGTGGCCAAATACAGTTCAAGCACTGACGGACACAGAAGAAATGATGCTGCGAATGACAGAGAGGAAGGGAAAACTAGAGAGGGAAAGAGAACAAATAGAGAAAGACATGAAAAAGAGAGAGAAGCAGAGAGAGGAGGTGAGAGAAGCAGAGAAAGGAGAGAGAGGGGGTGAGAGAGAAGGGATGAAAGACGGAGCGAGAGGATGTTCAGAGGGACCTCAGTCAGAGAAAGGACAGAGGGAAGGAGAACAAACAGAGAAAGACATGAAAAAGACAGAGAAGCAGAGAGAGGAGGTGAGAGAAGGAGGAGAGAGAGGACCAGGACCAGAGAGAGGAAGTGGGAAAGAAGGAGTGAGAGGAGGTTCAGAGGGAGTTCAGTCAGAAAAAGAGGAGGAAATAGATCATCTTATATGAGAGACATTTGTTACACACTGAATTAGTTTTATTCAGGTCAGATCCACAGTTTGGTCATGTGATCAGTTTCTGTTCAAACAGCTCTGTGACCTTTGTTTGACCTCAGTGTGTGTGTCTGTGTGTTGTTTCATTAACCCAGTGCTTCAGTTTCACTTCAACAGCGAAAGTGTCTCTGTTTCAGTTGTTTCTTAGTTGCATGTTTTTGTTTTGTTTGTTTTTTTACACATGTTGTGCTTTATTTGTTGTAAATTCACATTGTTTTGTTTTTTCTTCCATGTTTTTTTTTTATATAAGAGATAAGTGAGATTGATTTATTGTAGTTAATCCAAACCAGCTCTGTGACCTCTGTTTGACCTCAGTCTATCATCACCAAACATCATCCAGGTCACGTGACCTCAGAAACCAAACAGGGAAATGATCCGAGTGTGTTTCAGTTCAGCAACATGAGTGTGTTTGTTCATCTTTTAGTCATTTCCTAGCTGCAGGTTGTTTCCTCTTTTACGTATTTTGCTTCAATATTTGTTGTAAATTCAAGGAGTTTAAGTTTTTATTTTATTCTTTGACCCAATTTATTGAGGCGTCCTGTTGGAGTCAGATCAGATTAAACACCGCCCTCTGGTGGTGAGAGCAGCTCAAAGCTCGAGAGAGAGAGAGAGAGAGAGAGAGAGAGAGAGAGAGAGAGAGAGAGAGGGGGGGAGAGAGAGAGAGAGAGAGAGAAAGCTAATCAAATCATAACAACAGCGTGTGAATGAGACTTTTGTAGACACAAGAAAAGTCAAACATTAACACTAGAAATGTTTAATTGACTCGTGGTGGTCTTTGTCTCATGTAGTAAATCACTGTGTAATGTACATATCAACAACAAAGTTGCACAAATAAATTTGTATGAAAATCAATGAAGCTCATGGTGTCATGATGAAATCAAGGCAAACTCACACATAAACATAAACAAAACTGAAAATGTACACACTGAACCGGAGTCTTTTCAGCTCATACCATCATTTGTCATGAAATCACTTTACAGTATCCCACAAAATACGAATGACACAAATTATATGCAACTTTTTCTAACCTATCGGACACTGTTACAATCTCATGGCCTAAACTAGGAAATTATTCAGTACACAGGAAAGAGCAAGAAAATAAATATATATAGTGACATTTTTACACTAGCAAGTGTAAAAATGTTTAGCAGTGATACATGATTATATAGGATCCCTCTATTAAACGTAATGACTTTTAATTTAAATCATGGCTGATTTTTATTCATTTGAACATTAGAAACTAAATGTTTATCTCAATGGCTACAAGATCTCTTTTTATGTGGCCTAATATTCTCATAACCCAAGTACTTCAGTCGTGATTGATGGGAAGTTTGTTTTGTGTCTGTATAAATATTGTGCGACAGGTTTCAGTGGCTGAATATGCAGGTTTATAACCACAATACAGAACTGTATCATCTGCATAAAGATGAGTGTTACATTTTGGAAGTGGACGTAATGTTGATATACTAGATAGTAAACATAGGAGGACCCAGTATTGAACCTTGGGGAACCCCCTTTTTTTAATGATAGAAATTATAGAATGATAGTTTCTTAAACTCACACATGATGTCTCTGAATCAACCGTATCCTGCTGTCCAGTGGCTCGTTTGCCTCTGAAATAAGGTCGTCTGGCACCACCTGCTGGCTGTTTTCTCTCTCCCTCTGTCTGTCTCTCTCTGTCTCTCTCTCTCTCTCTCAGAAACCTCAGACCTGCTGCTGCCTCCGTCACCAGGCAACGAGAGACGAGACACAGGAAGAGGAAGCTGTCACCTAATATATCTTAGGCCAGTTTGATGCTCAGAAACAAGACAGCATGGAGGTCACCGCTCTGCTCTTCAGACTGAGTGAGTACTGAGTCAGTTACTGGGACAAAATGTCTCTGGGACTAAATCATTTTTATCCTTTCAAGCGCTAATTGAGGTTAATGATCCTACATGCACTGAGTTGTAGTATCACAGACATGACAGTATGACATCCAGCTTTCTGTTTTGCCTTTGTCTCGTCTCTCTAGTGGTGAAAGTGCAGTTGCTGCTGTCTGCACAACTTCACCTCTGTTCTTCTGTGACAGCTGGTAAGTCTTGTTATTCTGACATAAGTGTAAAAGTGCTAAACTTAGGAATGAACAATCGAGGGCAGGTTTATGTATGTAACCGTTTCATATATATTCTTGATTGAGTTTGCATAGCGAAGAGTCGAAGACGATCTGACATGAGAATATTATTCTCTCTTTTACACTGTATCCTGGTGCCATTGAAAGAAACATATAGTTTTTTGTTTTCAAACAATTAAAAATGAACCATAATTTTAATTAAAAGTCATTAATAGAATATATTTGTTTTCTTTCTCTTTTATGTTCTCTTTTTGTTAGATGAAGCCTTTCCTCAGGTCGTTCCAGACAAACAGCAGCACTTTGAACGTGACGGTTTTAATGTGAGCTGTGAGGGACTGGACGGACTGACTGGATGGAAAATGTTAAGGAAAGTCAAAGGTGGTGTTAAACCATGTGCTCGTAGCTGGGAGTTGGCAACAGGACCCTGTACGATTGTAAATGCCTATACATTGGACAGTGGAGAGTACTGGTGTGAGATAGATGGAGTGAAGAAAAGCAGCTCTGTCAGCATCACTGTCACTGGTATGCAAACAGGAAAATACTGACACCACAAGTTTACAAAAGTAAATATATTTTCAATATACGTACATACAGTATATTCTTAATATATATATTTTAGGAGGTCCTGTGATCCTGGAGAGTCCTGCAGCTCCTGTGATGGAGGGAGATAATGTGACACTGCGCTGTATACAGAAGACGTCCTCCACTAACAAAGTCACCACCAGTTTCTATAAAAATGATATCCCGTTGAAGGACAGTCCATCAGGAAGCTTGACCATTTACCACGTCTCCAGGTCCCATCAAGGACGCTACAAGTGCAGCATCCCTGGTGTCGGGGAGTCGGAGCAGAGCTGGCTGACGGTCACAGGTGAGACACACTGGTGTTTCAAATAATGTTTTTTTTTTAATTTTCATTGCAAATTTAAAGCAAACACCAACCTGTATTTAACCCTCTGGTGTTCAGGTCAAATTTGACCTTTAGACTGTATGGAGCTTTAATACAAACATCTACCTTTATACTGTATGGAGCTTTAATACAAACATCTACCTTTATACTGTATGGAGATTTAATACAAACATCTACCTTTATACTGTATGGAGCTTTAATACAAACATCTACCTTTATACTGTATGGAGATTTAATACAAACATCTACCTTTATACTGTATGGAGCTTTAATACAAACATCTACCTTTATACTGTATGGAGCTTTAATACAAACATCTACCTTTATACTGTATGGAGCTTTAATACAAACATCTACCTTTATACTGTATGGAGATTTAATACAAACATCTACCTTTATACTGTATGGAGCTTTAATACAAACATCTACCTTTATACTGTATGGAGCTTTAATACAAACATCTACCTTTATACTGTATGGAGATTTAATACAAACATCTACCTTTATACTGTATGGAGCTTTAACACAAACATCTACCTTTATACTGTATGGAGCTTTAACACAAACATCTACCTTTATACTGTAAGGAGCTTTAACACAAACATCTACCTTTATACTGTATGGAGCTTTAATACAATCATCTACCTTTATTTTGAAGGAGCTTTAACACAAACATCTACCTTTATACTGTATGGAGAAACATCTACCTTTATACTGTATGGAGATTTAACACAAACATCTACCTTTATACTGTATGGAGCTTTAATACAAACATCTACCTTTATACTGTATGGAGCTTTAATACAAACGTCTAAAGTCAAAAGACATGTCTTTTCCATCATATGGATCATATGATCATACTCTCATCTTTCCAGCAACTCATCAAGACCCTCCGCCCTTCCCCCCGCTGTATCTGCTGCTCATTGCTGCTGTCAGTGTTGTGCTGATTGTTCTGATGCTGTTTCTGGCCGTCCAACAACATCAGAGCAATAAAACAACCATCAGAGGTACTGTAACTAAATGCTAATGCTAACAACTAAATGCTAAATGTTAGCTTATCATTGGAGAATGTGGTAATTGTGATCAAATCAGTTTGGTGCCACGTGTGTGATGTTCATGTTCCTGATGGCCGTCTCTATTTGGTTTTGACACATTTTGATTTTGGTGTTTACTTTTGCCCCAGGTGCCCCGGTCTCTCCTTCCTCCCCCCGGCCCTGCTCTTCTTCAGGAGCAGCTGAGCATCATCAGCCTCCCCCCGTCAGCACGACCGTGTCTTCAGGTAGCTTCGCTTTTTGCAGACCTGATTCTTTTGTTGTTGTTGTTTTGACACCACAAACTGAAACTTTACTTTGTCGTTGCATCTCAGATAATCTCCACTGTCATTTAACATGAAGCTTTATGTGTCGTTGTCTGTAGGGTGTGGTGTCGCTGTGGAAAGTCAGGCAACATATGCTGTCATTACAGGCTTTGTGAAGAGTAAGAGTGGTTTATGTGAATGTTATGTTATGCTTAACAATGGTACAATTTTACTGACTGTTACATAGGTGAACCCACATGTCTGTGCTGCACACTGTGCACCAGTATCTTAACATCCAGTGATGTCTGTCTCAGACTGTAGGTGACTCACTCTCTCTTTAGTTTGTCGACCTGATACTTCTGTAAAATGTGTTTTTCTTTTGTTTCCTTGTCTGCAGGACCCAAAGGAGTTCAACGAACTGAGGCGACATATTCTGTCATTGAAATACCCACCGACGCAACAGGTAATTTATTTGATACTGAGAAACACTACATGAGGAAAGAAAAATATTTTTTGGGGAGTAAGTCTGTTAAAAAGTTTTTTTGAGAGCTGCTCCAGACGTGGAGGGAGCATCTTATGATCATGTTGTGTAGGGGGCCAGATTTGGGCATGGAACCGGGTCTATACAGGCTAGAAAGAAAACAAGCTTTTGGTCCAAGTATGGGTTGCGATGGTTTGGTAATCTGGTAAGGTAATAAATGAAAACTGTCAATCAACCAGTGTTAAAGCTGACCTTCCTCTGGTGCTTGTGAACTGTTGTTGCTTTGGTGTCACAAACAGAAAATGACAAGAAGCACTGAATGAAGAACTCAATGTGTGTGCTTCGTTCTTGTAACATTGTGTAACATTACACTGTGTTAGTTTCAGAAGCTACAAATACGTTAACGCTAATTTGAGCTTCTTCTTTAGCGTCCGAGACAAAAACCACACGAGAAACCCACAGGTGGAAACAAGTAGATGGTTCCCACAGTCGAGCTGTGAGTCAAGCGTCCACCATGAAACTATTGATCACATTTATTTTTATCCGGACACACAGTAGAGTTAGACATCTACTGGCGTCATTAGTTGTGCAGAAAGTGAGCAGGTGCACCAGATTTTATTAATAGATCATGTGCTGAAGTTTCAACACTTGTTTTCTCACAGATAAATTCACTTAAAGATGCACCCAGGTGTGAGCGGTAACAAAACCACAGCGGTCTATGTTGATATAGCATGCACCTTATAGGGCAGCTTGTGTTGAGCTGTCTGCAGGTCATTTAACACATTTGTGTGTGCACAAAGTCGATGAGTTTAGTAAAAGTTAAGTGTTAATTAGATTATCATCTGCATAAAAACTAATAACCACAGTGAGTCTCAGGAAATGAATACGTGAGCAGTCAAAAGTGCAAATACTTTTTCAAATAAAATAAAAAAATAAATAAATGTGGTCTACAAAGCTTTTAGATTAAAATAATTGTTGCCTGGATTTGTTTTAAATAGGAAAAAGTAAAGGGTCGATAACTGAGCCCTGTGGATAGCAGGAGGCAACCAGACAGTTATTAAATATATTAATGTCTTGGTTAATTGTCTCTATCAGATTAGACCAAAGTTTAAGACTTTTTTGTCAATCAGTATTTTCTTGGCTGATTCCAGCTTTTGTTTTGTTTGAGATACATTTTTTGATCACAGCACCAGAAATCTGCTCTCGTAGTATGGAGGATAGTTTCAAAGAGCAGTTGGACTTTAATTTGGAACAATAAATTAAGAAAACACACACACACAAGTACATTCTTTTTTTAAATTATAAATACAGTCAGATAAATTCTAGCCTTTAGTTACATGAAAAATTCACAATTTTGAGATTTGTCTCCAAAACAGAGCCAGGACTGTCCAGCTGCTCAGCAAAAGCAAATTGGTCCACAGGTACAGAGGAAAATCACTTCTATTAAACACTTGATTAGTCACATCTGGGGTTAATACTCATCACTAGTGGAAAAATGCCAGGTTTTTATTTATTTATATGTAAATACTATTTATTTTTGACTTCAAATGCAAACATCTTGACAGCTCTTGTCGTGTGTCTCTTCTCAGTCACTGAGAGCCGAGGCATCTGACTGAAGGAGGAACCAGGAACTGCTTCAACTTCTGTTACATGTACAGAGGTGGATAAAGACCACACACAGTGTTTAATGGACTCAGACACTCAGTGATATTATCATCTGTTATAGTTTTGATCCATTCAATTGCATTTCTGTGTTTATTAGAAGTATGGCAAACATGTATTAATATTGGAGGTTTTTTTCATTTATGATGAATAAAGACTTATTTGTAAGGAATAATTTTTCATTTATTTTTATTTATTATTTTATTTTTACAGGGACAGCGCACAATTAAAGTAATTGTACCAGAGTTAGCTGACAGCTAATTATATCTGTTGTCCCTGGACAGGCAGACAGAAGAAACAACGACCGTCAGAACAATAAATACAATACATAAAAATGAAACAATACATAAAATTCCATCAGTGTGATCAGAGTACATGCCTGTCAGTCATAGGTGGTTACACTTTTGTAATGAGTTCTTTCAGATAGGATGGAGCTTTATCATTAAGAGCCTTAAAAGTCAGCAGAAGGATTTTGAAGTTTATTCTAAATCCTACAGGAAGCCAGTGGAGAGAAGCTAAAGTGGGAGAGATGTGCTCTCTCTTTCTGGACCAGCTGGAGACTCTTTAAAGAGTTTTTCGGACATCCTGACAGGAGAGAGTTACAGTAGTCCAGCCTAGAAGTGATAAATGCATGTACTAGTTTCTCAGCATCACTCTGGGAGAGGATATTCCTAATCTTAGTGATACTGCGCAGGTGGAAGAAGGTGGTCCTTGTCGCGTGTTTTATGTGGGAGCTGAAGGAAAGGTCAAAAATGACTCCAAGGTTCCTCGCAGTTGTACTCAGGGTCAGGGTGATGCCATCTAGAGTAGCAATCTGATTAGAGAACGCGTCCCTGAGATGTTTAGGTCCAAACACAATGACCTCAGTTTTATCTGAATTCAGTAGCAAGAAGTTAGAGGACATCCAAGATCTAATGTCTTTCAGGCAGTCTTGCAGATTGGTTTCTGTCATCTGGCTCCATGGACAAGTAGAGTTGCGTGTCATCCGCATAACAGTGAAAATTGATTGAGTGCTTCCGGATGATGTCACCTAATGGGAGCATGTAAAGAATGAAGAGGATTGGCCCTAAGACTGAACCCTGCGGTACACCATACGTAACTCTGCTATACTCTGAGTGGTCGTTATTAACATTAACAAATTGAAACCTGTCAGATAAGTATGACTTAAACCATTTTAGGGCAGGTCCTTTAATCCCAATTTCATGATCCAGTCTCTGCAGCAGGATGCTGTGGTCGATGGTGTCGAATGCAGCACTGAGGTCCAAAAGTACAAGTACAGAGACGAGACCTCTGTCTGAAGCTACAAGAAGATCATTAGAGACTTTGACCAGTGGTGTTTCAGTGCTATGGTGTTCTCTGAATCCAGATTGGAAAGCTTCAAAGAGCACGTTGCTGTGCAGATGTTCATGTAGCTGCTCCAGGACAATCTTCTCAAGGATCTTAGAGATGTAGGGGAGGTTGGATATAGGCCGATAGTTGGCGAGGACATCTGGGTCAAGAGAAGGTTTTTTAAGTAAAGGGTTAATGACAGCCACCTTAAAGACCTGAGGCCCGTAACATGTGACTAGGGAAAGATTGATTTGGTTTAATATAGAAGTGTTAACTAACATCCTTAAGTAGTCTTGTCGGGATAGGATCCAGCAGACATGTGGCTGACTTGGAGGAAGTAATTGCAGAAGTTAAGTCTGACAGGTCGATGGGGGAGAAGCTGTCCAAGTATGTAATAAGTCTGGGAGTTGCTTCTATGGGTACTGTAATCTGTGCTCCATTACTGGCAATCTTTGTTCTAATATTCACAATCTTTTCGGTAAAGAAAGTTAGGAAGTCGTTACTGGTGAGAGTTGGAGGGATGCATGGCTCAACAGCACTATGGTTCTTGGTCAGCCTGGCCACAGTGTTGAAGAGGAACCTGGGATTGTTCTTATTCTTTTTAATTAAAGAAGAATAGTAGGTCTTCCTCACGTTGGCTGGAATGTGTTTTCCTTTCCAGCTGTCTGGTCTTCTGTTTCAAAGCGCGTAGGTTTGGGCTGTACCAGGGAGCTATTCTTCACTGGTTGATAACTTTCTTTTTCAGGGGAGCTACAGCATCAAGTGTCCCAAGGAGTGCTGCTGCAGTGCTGTCCACGAGATAATCTATTTGCGTGGGGGTAAAATCAGAATAGCTGCCCAATATATTGTTACAAGATGTGGCAGCAAGCTCTGCTGGAATGAGATCTTTAAATCTAGAAACAGCAGTGTCAGATAAACATCTACTATAGTGGGATTTTTTCCCAGGTAGGATGTAATTTGATAAAGTAAATTCAAATGTTATTAAAGAATGATCAGACAGGACAGGATTTTGAGGAAGAACTGTGACATGGTCAGCTTCTATTCCATCAAGGATATGGTTAAAAGAGTGAGTGGGTTTGTTTGAGAGAAGCCAACTGAATCCAAAAGCGACTTGAGCGCAGTGGCCAGACAATCATCATCAACGTCCACATGAATGTTAAAGTCACCTACTATAATGATCATTCACTAGGAGAGACTTGGATGGGACATATCAAATATTTATCAAACCACATGTAATAGTTTTATTGAGTTGGCTGGAACAGTGGTTTTGATTTTAACTAAGCTGCTATAAATAATTCTGATTTCAGATTTAGGTTTAGGCTTATACAGCCTCGCGGCAGACACAGTTTAGGCTGGGTGCGTGACAACACGGAGGAACCTGCAGAGGGGCGTGTTAAACTGCAGCTCTGCCTGCTGGTCTGAGCTCTGGGTGCTTGTCAGGGATAAGGATGGCTAATAAAATGTGCTATGTTTCTAGATAAGAGACATGCACCATCCAAAGTAGGATGGATGCCATCCCTCCAAATCAGACCAGGCTTTCCCCAGAAGGAGGTCCAGTTGTCTATAGAGGGTATGCACATGACGTCACGGTACTCGGAAGTCGCTGTGGAACGTCCACTGAGTGGTGTGGTGGCAAAAAATGTTGTTCCTTCACCAAAATATTAAAAAAGGATGAGTGGACACGTCAGCTGTCTTTCTTGAGTTTTAATAAAAGGCATTCATGAATGGAGTCACACAACACAACCGAACAGAAGTACAGTCAGTGAGTGAGTGAGCTGAAGAAGTTTAGAGACACGCTATCTTATAGTTCAACAAAGCTTTGAACAGACAAAATATATGGCGCCATGCCTGGCTTCACCCCCTGATAGTGAGAGTGGTAAATCTCCACAGGCACTGTGTCAAAGAGATCCTTCAGGTCCTGACCTCGGGCCTGCTCTGTGTGGATATTGCTTCCCCTGATAAGGCCACATAAATTGTCATCATAGGAATGTTCACTCGAATAACATGTTTGTGCCCTAGTCTTAAAGCATATAACATGCTATGCCAAAATTTCCCATTACAGTGGCAAAAAGACGAGTGGCAGCGCCGCCAACGTTTAAAAACGAGCAAGTAACGGAGCGATTTTCTCCGAGCCCACACAAGTCTGACATGTCTAGCTTTGCCAGCATGTAAAAAGCATGCATGACCTAACAGAGCTGCTAAAAATCTTGAGGATACGTCTCACTTTGACCGAGTTACATTCAAGAACCTGTTCTCAATGACGGAAAGTAAATTCACTGGAGCGGTCATTTTTTTCGATCGATCAGCTGTGTTTACAGTTTCATGTGTCATAGTTATGATGTTTAGACAGATAAATTAGTCCTCTAACACATCCTACAGTTTGACTGGTCAGAGTTTTTCAGAATAAAAGCAGCTCGTGTTTAAGTGTCTGGAGTCACTGTCAGGACGACAGTAACAGCTGTAATCTCGTCGCCTGTCAGTCACTCTGCAGGTGCCGCGGTCACACTGTGTGTTACAGGTTTGTCCGTGTCCGTGGAGCAGACGGTTTTGGGGAGCTGGTTGTCGATTCCGACATCAATTTGTTTTGATATACGATATTTTATCCAGTTTATGAGTCTACCGCTATCCGCCAGCATGTTGAGGGACACTTGTTTTGCCACTCAGTCTGATCGAACGGGGCGTTGCCGAGGGCAACGTGACGTAAAGGCATACCCTCTATATAAGCCACATTGTATGCTAAGCACCACCTAGAAAATGAAAAACTGAAAATGTACAGACTGAACTGGAGTCTCTACAGCTCACACCATCATTTGTTGTGGAGTCACTTTACAGTATCCCACAAAATGTGAATGACACAAATTATATGCAACTTTTTCTAACCTACCAGTCCCTGTTACAATCTCATGGCCTAAACTAGGAAATCATTCAGTACACAAGAAAGAGCAAGAAAAGAAATATATATAGTGACATTTTTACACTATCAAGTCTCCTTTAGCAGTGATACATGATTATACAGAATCCCTCTATTAAACATAAATTATGGCTCATTTTTATTAATTTGAACATTAGAATCTAAACTTTTGTCTCAATGGCTACAAGTATAAAAGTATAAAAGTCTCTATTTGTGTGACCTAATATTCTCATGACCCAAGTACTTAAGTCCTGATTGATTGGAAGTTTGTTTTGTGTCTGTATAAATATTGTGCGACAGATTTCAGTGGCTGAATATTCAGGTTTATAACCGCAATACAGAATTGTATCGTCTGCATAAAGATGGGTGTTTCATTTTGGAAGTGGACGTAATGTTGATATACTAGATAGTAAACATAGGAGGACCCAGTATTGAACCTTGGGGAACCCCCTTTTTTAATCAAATTACAGAATGATAGTTTCTTAGACTCACACATGATGTTTCTGAATCAATCGTATCCTGCTGTCCAGTAAAATGTCCAGATGGTGACTTTGCAGTAGCCTGTTTGCCTCTGAAATAAGGTTGTCTGGCACCACCTGCTGGCTGTTTTCTCTCTCCCTCTGTCTGTCTGTCTATCTATCTATCTCTCTCTCTCTCTCTCTCTCTCTCTCAGAAACCTCAGACCTGCTGCTGCCTCCGTCACCAGGCAACGAGAGAGGAGACACAGGAAGAGGAAGCTGTCACCTAATATATCTTAGGCCAGTTTGATGCTCAGTCTGTCAGAAACAAGACAACATGGAGGTCACCACTCTGCTCTTCAGACTGAGTGAGTACTGAGTCAGTTACTGGGACAAAATGTCTCTGGGACTAAATCATTTTGATCCTTTCAAGCGCTAATTGAGGTTAATGATTGTTAATGGTTGTAGTATCACAGACATGTTTATGGCAGCATGACATCCAGCTTTCTGTTTTGCCTTTGTCTCGTCTCTATAGTGGTGAAAGTGCTGTTGCTGCTGTCTGCACAACTTCACCTCTGTTCTTCTGTGACAGCTGGTAAGTCTTGTTATTCTGACATTAGTGTAAAAGTGCTAAACTTAGAAATGAACAATCGAGGGCAGGTTTATGTATGTAACTGTTTCATATTCTTGATTGAGTTTGCATAGCGAAGACGATCTGACATGAGAATATTGGGATAGATATTTTCTCCTTTATACTGTATCCTGGTGCCATTGAGAGAAACATTTAGTTTTTAATTTTCAAACAATTAAAAATGAGCCATAATTTTAATTAAAAGTCATCAATAGAATATATTTATTTTCTTACTCTTTTATGTTCTCTTTTTGTTACTTAATGATTTTCCTGTTTGGTCAGATGAAGCCTTTCCTCAGGTTGTTCCAGACAGACAGCAGCACTTTGTACATGATGGTTTTAATGTGAGCTGTGAGGGACTGGACGGACTGACTGGATGGAAAATGTTAAGGAAAGTCAAAGGTGGTGTTAAACCATGTGCTTCTAGCTGGGAGTTGGCAACAGGACACTGTACGATTGTAAATGCCTATAAATTGGACAGTGGAGAGTACTGGTGTGAGATAGATGGAGTGACGAAAACCAGCTCTGTCAACATCACTGTCACTGGTATGCAAACAGGAAAATACTGACACCACAAGTTTGCAAAAGTAAATGTATTTTCAATATACACTTATTCTTAATATATATATTTTAGGAGGTCCTGTGATCCTGGAGAGTCCTGCATCTCCTGTGATGGAAGGAGATAATGTGACACTGCGCTGTATACAGAAGACGTCCTCCACTGACAAAGTCACCACCAGTTTCTATAAAAATGATATCCTGTTGAAGGACAGTCCATCAGGAAGCTTGACCATTTACCACGTCTCCAGGTCCTATCAAGGACGCTACAAGTGCAGCATCCCTGGTGTCGGGGAGTCGGAGCAGAGCTGGCTGACGGTCACAGGTGAGACACACAGGTGCTTTAATACAAACATCTACCTTTATACTGTATGGAGCTTTAACACAAACATCTACCTTTATACTGTATGGAGCTTTAACACAAACTCATACTGTATGGAGAACTTATAAGGACTGTACTCCAAATTATACCAAATGTTATGAAAATAAAGCAAAAAAAAACAAAACAAAAAAACAGTCTTTTCCATCATATGGATTATGTGATCATACTCTCATCTTTCCAGCAACTCATCAAGACCCTCCGCCCTTCCCCCCGCTGTATCTGCTGCTCATTGCTGCTGTCAGTGTTGTGCTGATTGTTCTGCTGTTTCTGGCAGTCCAACAACACCAGAGCAATAAAACAACCATCAGAGGTACTGTAACTAAATGCTAACGCTAACAACTCAATGCTAAATGTTAGCTTATCATTTATCAGTTTTAGTCATGTTCATGCTCTTTTTTGTTTAGTCAAGTTTTAGTCGACTAAAACTCTGAGCATTTTAGTCTTATTTTAGTCAGAATAACCCATGACTATTTTAGTCTAGTTTTTGTCAATGATTTTTATCTATATATTTATTTTTATATTATTGTTACGTTATAGACTCAAGCATACATCCATTACAGACATGGAAGATGCTCTGCTTAACATATTTATTTTAGGTTCCCACACACATTTAGCAGATATTTTGGAGAAACCCACTTACACTCTTTCTCACACACACAAACAAATACATATACACGCTAGTCATAGCGCGCACATACACACGCGCGCGTCTCAGTGGTTTGGCGATCCGCGGCTGCCGGCCATCGGTCCCTTTCTCTGTGTCAGACTCGTTAACACTAACCCACCGCCGCTGCATCTTGTAAATAATGCTGTGAGTGGGGACTGAGGAAGTGACGTCGCTGCAAAATAAATACCAATAGCGCGACTAAACATTATAACGTTATTCCGTCTCGTCTCGTTTTGGTCAACAAAAATGAAGAGACATTTTAGCAGAGTTTTTGTTTTGTAAACCACATTCAGTCTCGTTTTCATCACATGATAAAGGTTCGTTGATGATGATATTTCATTTCATTTCATAATTTTCGTTGACGAAAGCAACACTACCTCCCCCTGGTCCTGCTCTTCTTCAGGAGCAGCTGAGCATCATCAGCCTCCTCCCGTCAGCATGACCGTGTCTTCAGGTGGCTTTGCTTTTTGCAGACCTGATTCTCTTGTTGTTGTTTTGACACCACAAACTGAAACTTTACTTTGTCGTTGCATCTCAGATAATCTCCACTGTCATTTAACATGAAGCTTTATGTGTCGTTGTCTGCAGGGTGTGGTGTCGCTGTGGAAAGTCGGGCAACATATGCTGTCATTACAGGCTTTGTGAAGAGTAAGAGTGATTTAATTGAATGTTATGTTTTGCTTAACAATGGTACAGTTTTACTGACTGTTACATAGGTGAACCCACATGTCTGTACTGCACACTGTGCACCAGTATCTTAACATCCAGTGATGTCTCTCTCAGACATTAGGTGACTCACTCTCTCTTTAGTTTGTCGACCTGATACTTCTGTAAAATGTGTTTTTCTTTTGTTTCCTTGTCTGCAGGACCCAGAGGAGTTCAACAAACTGAGGCGACATATTCTGTCATTAAAAGACACACCAATGCAACAGGTCATTTATTTGATACTGAGAAACACTACATGAGGAAAGAAAAAGATTTTTGGGGAGTAAGGGAGTTTTTTTTTTTCTTGAGAGAGAGCTGCTCCAGACGTGGAGGGAGCATAAGGGAGCATCTTATGATCATGTTGTGTAGGGGGCCAGATTTGGGCGTCGAACTGGGTCTATACAGGCTAGAAAGAAAACAAGCTTGTGGTCCAAGTATGGGTTGCGATGGTTTGGTAATCTGGTAAGGTAACAAACGAAAACTGTCAATCACCCAGTGTTAAAGCTGACCTTCCTCTGGTGCTTGTGAACTGTTGTTGCTTTGGTGTCGCAAACAGAAAATGACAAGAAGCACTGAATGAAGAACTCAATGCGCGTGCTTCGTTCTTGTAACAGCATTACACTGTGTTAGTTTCAGAAGCTACAAATACGTTAACGCTAATTTGAGCTTCTTCTTTAGCGTCCGAGACAAAAACCACACGAGAAACCCACAGGTGGAAACAAGTAGATGGTTCCCACAGTCGAGCTGTGAGTCAAGCGTCCACCATGAAACTATTGATCACACTATGGACACACAGTAGTGTTAGACATCTACTGGTGTCATTTGTTGTGCAGAAAGTGAGCAGGTGCACCAGATTTATTAATAGATAACTCACTGTAAATGCGCCAGAATTAGCCAAGAGGCTATTTTTCATCTGTAGTCCCCAGACGGATGTTAAAAAGTCACCCTAAAAACAGAATATGAATATGATTAAAATCACAAAGTTATTAGCAAAGGCAATCTACAAACATGCACAGCAATTAACAACTTGACTAAAGAACATACAACATGACAAAAGAACATATGACATCAATCAGAAAACATAATTCAATACATCCCTAACACATGCAGCAAAGTCACATGATGCAAGACACATCACACCACAGCATGCAAAGCAGAAGCACAGACACAGACTGCATGCATAGACAGTAAAAACGAGACCACAAAAAGACATGCATGCCGACACAGGCAGACAGACAACAACAAGATGGCTACAGGTTCAGCACAGACGGACCGGAGAGAGGAAGGAAGGTGTAAAAAAAAAAAAAACTAGTGCTGACAGAGCTGTGCTGAAGTTTCAACACTTGTTTTCTCACAGATAAATTCACGTAAAGATGCACCCAGGTGTGAGCGGTAAGAAAACCACAGCGGTCTATGTTAATATAACATGCACCTTATAGGGCAGGTTGTGTTGAGCTGTCTGCAGGTCATTTAACACGTTTGTGTGTGCAAAAAAGTGTGTTATTCATTATTGTAAATTTGAGAATGAATTAAATATCAACTCTAGTACAAAACTATGAAACTATGAAGTCGATGAGTTTAGAAAAAGTTAAGTGTTAATTAGATTATCATCTGCATAAAAACTAATAACCACAGCGAGTCTCAGGAAATGAATACATGAGCAGTCAAAAGTGCAGATACCTTTCAAATAAAATAAAATAAAATAAAAAATAAATGTAGTCTAAAAGAAGGTTTTAAATTAAAATAATTTTTGACTGGATTTGTCTTCAATAGGAAAAAGTAAAGGGTCGATAACTGAGCCCTGTGGACAGCAGGAGGCAACCAGACAGTTATTAATGTCTTGATTAATTGTCTCTTTCAGAATAGACCAAAGGACTTTTTAGTCAATCAGTATTTTCTTGGCTGGTTCCTAAGAAGTATTAGAGCCAGCCAAAAACAAATAGCCAGACGAGGAAAAAGAAAAATCTGGCAGAAAAAAAAAATTGGCAAAAAAAATCCGGTGGGAAAAGAAAAGAAAATTTGGCAAAAAAAAAAAAATCCATCGGGAAAAAAAAATCTGGCGAAAAAATTTGCCAGCAGCCGGAGTGTGAACGTCTTTACAGTGTGAAGGTGATTTTCTGAAGTGATGCAACTGTAAATCAACTTACAACATTAATTGTCTTATTGTATCTTGTGATACAACATAGGCCTAACCATAGCCACCCCCCACAGCTCATTTCATTTCATTTTGTACGAATACGAGCACCTCCTCCATGTTTGTGTGGTTTATCCTCCTAAACAAACCAAGTTTCCGACACAGTCTCTTCAATGTCCTTATACTTATGACCACACCGTGTTTATGAGCCAAGAGATTTAAAAAAAACCTGTAATTTTTCCACTAGAGATGAGTATTAACCCCAGATGTGACTAATCAAGTGTTTAATAGAAGTGATCTTCCTCTGTACCTGTGGACCAATGTGCTTTTGCTGAGCAGCTGGACAGTCCTGGCTCTGTTTTGGAGACAAATCTCACAATTTTTACTTCAAATGCAAACATCTTGACAGCTCTTGTCGTGTGTCTCTTGCAGGTTCCAGTCACTGAGGGCCGAGACATCTGACTGAAGGAGGAACCAGGAACTGCTTCAACTTCTGTTACATGTACAGAGGTGGATAAAGACCACACACAGTGTTTAATGGACTCAGACACTCAGTGATATTCTGATCTGTTATAGGCTACTGTAGTTTTGATCCATTCAATTGCATTTCTGTGTTTATTAGAAGTATGGTAAACATGTATTAATATTGGAGGTTTTAGAAATTTATGATGAATAAAGACTTATTTGTAATTAAGTGTGTGCAGTTAATGGGATAAGAAGCTTTAAATTCATCAACAAACATGGATCATTTTATTTATTTTACCTTTATTTTACCAGGCAGATTGCTTGAGATAAAAAAAAAATCTCTTTTACAAGCATGGCCTGGCCAAGAAAGCAGACTTCCAGAGCCCTATGTTCTACAGTCCGGCGGGGATATGGGGGGAAGAGAAGGAGGAAGAGAGGATGGTGTGGTAGAAGGGAAGGCTGTACCAGGGGATCCTGAGGGAAGAGAGATTATGTTAAATCAAACAAGATAGAACAGAACAATGCACAACAATACACACTAAAAGAACGCTAATCCAGTGATGACAAAATACTAAACAGTAAAACATTTACACACTCCATGATTTGCCGTAAAAAAGCCGTTGAGTCTGGTTTTAAAATCGGAAAGGGTGATGAATGCCTGTAGTTTTAGTGGTTTTTGGAGATTGTTCCAGCCAGAGGGAGCAGAGTACATGAATGCCCTCTTCCCAAACTCAGTACGGGTTCTGGGGACAGAGGCAGATAGAAAGTCCAGAGAGCGCAATCTGTGTGATGTGTTTGATGTGAGAGTGAGGTAGGTGCAGAGGTATGAGGGTAGTCCAATAATTGCTTTATAGATAAAGGTGTACCAGTGTAGAAGCCTACGTGCAGACTAGAGCACTGGAAAAGAGAGTAACAACAAGCAGTGGTTCAATGGAAGCGCCTCCTGATGGCGGAATATGGGTATTGCAAAAGCGCCCAAGAACTGACATCTCTGCATTGTTGGTGAATGAGCAAGTGTGGTATTTTCAATAATTTAAGGACATTTATAGATCACCCACGTTAATAGCATCATTGAGGATCCTTTACAGATGAACATTAACACGTAGGCGAGTAAAAAATAAAAAATAAAATAAAAAGTTGTCTACATTAATTTTCGTTAAAGATGATGATTTTCATTATATTTTGGTCAACAAAAGAGTGATTTCATTTTTGACATGTTCATTTATCACTTTTTATTCACATTTGATCACAAAACAATCAATCAGGTATCAAAAATGTCAAAATCCATTGTTTGTGTGTCCGTCTATCTGTTTGACTATGGAGGATAAACAAAGAGCATTGAGTAGGTCCGGGGACCATAACACTGTCCATGCATATGTAAACACACAAACATCTTCTCTCTTCTCTCTGTGTGCAACAGGATGATTTGTCGGGCAAGGTCCTCGGGAATCCTAGCTGGCCTCCTATAACAGCCATGATACTTTAGATGAGAAAACATAAAAAGGACAATGTTTGAATGGCACACAAAACTACTGTATAAATTAATACGTAGCTATGTAAGTAAATGTCTGTGCATTTATATAAATATGTAAAATATAATATGTAATATTTATGTAAATACACAGACATGCATGCGCACACGCACGTGCACACACCACATCACATCAATAATCAATAATCGTATAACGGGTTAGCTTTTATTACAGGGAAGTTATAGATATATTACAAGTCTCAATCTCTACACAACAAATGCAGTAATGTTAGCTACCTTATACTAGCTAACATCAAAGTACTAACATTACTTTGCAGTTAAGCTAAATAGTGCCTACTTTGTAACAACAACTACTTTGTAAGAAGTACAAAGTAGGCTAATTTGATGACAATAATACGACGTAATACTATCACAGAAAAGTCATGGATGTGGAAAATAAGTTAATAAATGAAGATAATACTTACATGTATGTTGCTGCGTAAAAATGACCTCCTGGGTGGTGAGACTACTGACATCAGATGTGTAAGTGGGACAGTAAATGTACACTGACAGTCAGTGTTGATAAGAATCAAAGGTTCCTTGGAAATTCCATAGGAAATGCTTGGGGTCGTTTTTGACCCCACTTATGGAAGAGTGGGGTAGTGATACAAAAACTGCAATTTCTTAAAGTTAATGAAATATTTTTTTAAAATACAAATGGCCTCATGTCACAAACATGTTTTATGAGGAATACCTGGAATATGAAATTATAATTACTTTTAATTTCAAAGATTTTGAAGAATAACAACGCATGGGGTCATTTTTGACCCCACTTATGCATCTAAGGGTTAATGTTTCAATCTACATTTTGTAATAAACAAATTATAAGTATAATTTGATATGACCAAGACACCTAAAAACAAAAACATTGCCGTTTTCATCCATTTACAAGCAAGTGGGCAACACACATACATTGGAGTGAATGAGTTTTCTGGGCGCTTTTGCAATACCCATATCCTGCCACTAGGGGCGCAAAACCCTTACCACGGGAGTCAATGGTGGTGTCGTTACTCTCTCTTCCAGTGCTCTAGTGCAGACAAAGACAGCCAGCCTACTTTAGCAAGTACAATGATGAGTGAGTGACTTACAGCCACTCTCTCTCAGAAATGGATCATACTGCCAACTCAAGATGTTGCCCATGTTGTGTCACTGAGTGTGCCTCAGGATAATGCCAGACATGAAAATCAATTGTTATCATGTAAATAAAATGCTACACAATGATCATGTAACATTTTCCTTGACAAAAGACAGAGTTCAAAACAACAAACACATCAAACTGTGACATTAAAGGGATAGTTCAACATTTTGGCAAATTGGCCCATTGCCATAATCGCTATAGTCATAGCAGTAGGTTCATTACCTTTAATTGTAGGTGTAAGCTATTTTCAGTACGGCGGAGCGCAGCAGCAGGCTGCTCAGAGCTACGCTATGGAGGCTAAGGGAATTTCTTGGTTTCCCTCATTAAACTCATCAAATTCAACATCCCAAAACTCCACAGCGCTTTTGTAGACAAGTTGTGACCTGCACAACCACCACGCTATGAGATAATGACGGAACGATACGAAACGGAGCCGTTTTCGAGGTAAATACAGGGTAAATACGGAGACTGCTTGCTGAAAAACTGTCCCTGAACGCAACGCGCATCAGCGGTTTTGTATGAATTTACCTCGAAAACGGCTCCGTTTCGTATCGTTCCGTCATTATCTCATAGCGTGGTGGTTGTGCAGCTCACAACTTGTCTACAAAAGCGCTGTGGAGTTTTGGGATTTTGTATTTGATGAGTTTAATGAGGGAAACCAAGAAATTCCCTTAGCCTCCATAGCGTAGCTCTGAGCAGCCTGCTGCTGCACTCCGCTGTACTAAAAATAGCTTACACCTACAATTAAAGGTAACGAACCTACTGCTATGACTATAGCAATTATGGCAATGGGCCAATTTGCCAAAATGTTGAACTATCCCTTTAACAAAGTAACATTCCAAGCACAACACTGCCACTTGGTGGCCAAACAACATTAAAAACTCTCCAGTAATATTAATACTATTCTGAATGATTATTTATTGAGATGGTTGTGATGCAATGTTTCAGATGGTTTTAAGACATTATGGCGAGTTTTATCACCTATGCAGCTTCAACAAGAGGAACTCAACAGAAAGTAACTCTGTCAGAGCAGAATGGAGAGAAAGAATTAAACATCAAAGAGCAGTTGAGGCAGCACTATGATGTTTTTCAACCTTAAAATAATGTTTCTAAACTCACTGAAGTGGTAGAAAAACGGTTAATAGGATGAATTGTGCCGCAGCTGCAGCCTGAGTGGAGTCGTGGAATGTTTGTTTGATTAGACAATGTTTTATATTATTTTAGTTTCCACATTTATATTTCAAATAAGAATGTCATTTTGAATAGCTTGTATGCATGATTATCATGCAGTTGACAGACATTGTTGATATTGGCTTTGGTATCAGTGAACAAGGTCTGTTTATAAATGGCAGAGGGACGGATACTCTACCTAATGTACATTGTACACGTTTAGAAAAACATGAATATAACAACCTGTGTTATTTCAAAAGCTTAGTATTGAATGCACAATACATACAATATAATACAGTTTTTTAATATAGTCGGGGTCCCTGCTCCATGTCTCCGTCAGTTTGGAGGTCCCTGGTCTAAAAAAATGTTGAAGACCCCTGGTGTACATGACAGACTGGCACAAAACATTCATGGTTCCCACATGATGTCTCTCAGTGTCAGACCATGAACGGCAGAAATAAACCACACAGGAAGTGCGAGCACCTCCGTCGACCTAGTTTGCCCCTCAGCCTGGAGTTCACACAAACGCCATGCAACCACCCCGAAGGTCACAGCTCCTCTTCTTCAGACTGTGTGAGTACAGAGTCTTTATAATAGCATGAGGTCAATCATTTTGTTTATATATTTAGTGATATTTCACAGACTTTGTGCAGAGAAACCGTGTTTGCAGTTCGAAATGCACAGTGTGTGAAATGCACCATGCTTAGCTTGAGGCATTTCCTGTGTGGCATCAAGGTGCCAGCACCCCCGCTCTTAACAAAAACAATCATCAAGTATGTGGCTGAAATTCACATTTATATCAACATTTTGGACAAAGAAGGGGCAGCGAGAAGACCTCCTCTTGAAAAACTACTGAATATTCAACTTAACCATCTGTCAGATGTTCAGCTCTCACCAGTGTGAAGGAGGAGGTAAGTTTTAATCTGTTACAGAGAAACTAAGCAGGATTTTTCCCGTGGCTATGCTACATTTTTACCTTAATTAAAAAGCTCCGGAGGAATTGTAATAGTTAACTACATGACTTGTGTTGTGTTATGAGTGACAACAGAGGCTCTCTGCCTTCACCTGGCGTCTCATGGCTGAAAACCAACCTGGCAACATCAGTGTAGTACGAGGTCACCGCCCCGGTGTCACAGCTCTCGTCTCTACACACTGCAACACAAACGCACTCCGTAACCTGTAATCTTTTGTTTATGACAAATAAGATTACATAGATATACAGGTCGTAACACTATGTTATATAACGTTATCTACCACCGTATTGATTTTTCGCCGGCTTTGTTGTAAGAAAATGCGCATGGGTTAGCTAAACAGCAGAAAACTGACCAGACTAGCATAGTTCTTTAAATGGAAAATACTGTAACAACAGGATTTCCCGAGGTAGCAGTTAGCCTGTGCTAACTCAGCAACAGCACTTGAGATCTAATGCCACTAATGTCTACTGTCTTCACAATTTGCCTAATGGCTGGCTACATTAGCTGATGTAACTTTTGGACCGATGTAACAATGATGATGTAACAATTGGACCATTGGATGGTCCAATTGTTTGTTAGCTTCAACTGGACAACCCTTTTTTAGAAAAAGGGTTCTATGTTCTCCGCTTTTCCTCAAAAGGACCCGGGGAACATGCAACTTTTGGTCCCATACCTGGAAGTGGAGTAATGAGTGACTTGGCATATTTTTGCCTATTTTTGAGTGAGAAGTTGAGTTGTGACTTTGAGTGAGAAGTGTAATTGTCCCATTGGTTGGGTCTAGGCAATGAAGAAAGGAGTTGGTTAAAGCAGTACTAAAGAACTTTCAGTTTTGGTTGAGTTTGGCGGCACCAGTGGCCCAAAGCGGTAGTGTTTTGCCTGAAGGAAGACGCCATTTCCCATGAGCACTAGCGCGTAGCGCCGTAAACATCCTGATCTCCCGGTGCATGGAAATTAACAGAAGACGTCCAGACTAAGTTTCTGTTACCAGCGGATCATTTCTCAGTAAACACACATGCACAATCCGACTGAAAGGTGCCGCATTGCTGCTCCCTCCTCGTCGTGACTCGTGAAAGTGAAAGTGAAACTAAAGTGAGAGCCGGTTTCCCACCATGCTCCACAAAGTTGCTTAGTGCCAGTGAAGGCAATACAGACCCCCTCAGGCCATGACAGAGGTGTCATTCAACCTGTTATGAAAATATTATATGAAGGTCGGATAGTTTCTTAGTGTTGGTTTAAGTTTAGTAAAAAGACCAGGTAGAGGCTAGACAGGCCAGATAGATAGAGAGAGTCCATCGACCAGCAACAGCGGGGAACATAGGACGCTTTTTTTGAAAAAAGGTCCTATATTCCCCAGTATATTGCAACCAGGGAACATAGGACCCTTTTTGGGGAAAACGGGGAACATAGGACCTTTTTTCAAAAAGAGCCTATATTATAGTCCTATATTCCCCAATCGCGGAACATAAGACCCGGGGAACATAGGTACACTCCAAAAAATCACGTTATCAAAAGGCTAATGTTAACCATTAGCATTTCTAACAAGGTCAGACGGGGCCTTGCTTTCATTTTTGGCAGCATTCCACTTAAACCATAAAAAACTGATGTTGAACATGTTGTTAGTTTGTTTTTTGTTGTTTTTGTTTCTTTTAAACATAAACTGAGGCTGTTGTTAGCTGTAGCTCTGTGTCACCTTTGTTGATTTTGTGCATATTGGTAAAATTGCGTGTTGTTTTGTGTCATTGGTTTTCCACACTTCCGAGTACTGAATCTTACTGACTTTGATTAACTGTTCCTATAAGATGAGATTGATTTGATTTTTTTCCCCCTCTACAATAACCATTGGATGGTCCAATTGTTTGTTAGCTTCAGCTGGACATGTAGAGCTAAGAGGGAAATGTTAGCTTGCCCGCACAGTAAACAGTCTGACAGAGCTGCTAAAATGGCCGTAGTCTCAGTAGCTCTCAGCTTCATCTACATTTTTAACCTGAGGTTCTCTTCTGCCTTTGTTCTATGGCTCCACCCCGACATGTCAGTCAGCCACTGAGGCTCTGTCTTCAGCTTTGAACCGTTTTCAGCTCTCAGCATTTCAGTTTCCGTCTTCGTCTACATTTTTAACCTGAGGTTCTGTTCTGCCTTTGTTCTATGGCTCCACCCCGACATGTCAGTCAGCCACTGAGGCTCTGTCTTCAGCTTTGAACCGTTTTCAATCTAAAATACAAACGCAGGGCTGTATGACCAGTAGCCTAGATATAAACCACACAGGAAGATGCTGCTTCTCAGACTGACGAGGGCAAGACAACATGGAGGACAAAGCTCTCTGCTTACGACTGAGTGAGTACTAACACATTCTCTGCTTCCTCTCATGCAAAGGTCATTTGATGTTAATGAGGCTGTTTTAAAAGTCTGAACGTTGTCCTCTCTGCACCAATTCTGATGTTTCTAGATTATACAGACACTACAAACACCTCTGTACAATGTCAAACTCTTTTCTATTGTCTCCTCAGTCATGACTGCTCTGATCCTGCTCTGTGAACATGATCAGAAAGTCGGTAAGTACACCATTATTCACAGTTTTAAAGGATGCAGTTTCACCAGTCACTGTTTTAACTCTTTTTCTTTTCCTTTGATGCAGCTTCTCTCCGTGTCGCTCCAAACAGACTGCAGTTCTTTCAGTACGAACCTGTAACTTTTTACTGCAATGGGCGCTCTAATTGTAAAGTCAAACATTTGATCAGCGGTAAGATCCTTGAATCATCATGTGAGATTAAAAATACATATACAAGTGATAGTGGGGAGTACTGGTGTGAAGATGAAGCTGGGAAAAGACTCAACAGTATAAACATCACCGTCACTGGTACGTTTACATCAATACAAAAAATATGTTGATAGTGACTCATTGTAAATTGAACCTGAATGTAAACATCGAACACATGTTTCTCAGCTGGTTCTGTGATCCTGGAGAGTCCTGCACTTCCTGTGACGGTCGGAGACGATGTGACTCTGCGCTGCACACACAAGACACGCTCCTCCGTCCTCATGGCTGCTTTCTTCAAGGACGGAGCGTTGATGGGAAACAGCCCCACAGGAGAGATGATCCTCCACAATGTTTCCATGTCTAATCAAGGACTCTACAAGTGTAACATCTCTGGAGCTGCAGAGTCAGCAGAGAGCCGTCTGACAGTCAGAGGTGAGATACAGCAACTTTAAATCACTGAGTCTGTTTGTCAACCGATGACCAGCATGCAGAGTTTTAAGTTTTATGGAGTTTGTTTAAGTCACAAGCAGTTTGCTTTGTCATCTCAGTCAAAGGTTCCTCCTCCAATTCCAAATGGTGGATTGTGATCATATTTATCTTGGCCGTTCTGCTGTTGGTGGTGGGTGTGCGCCACTATCGCAAAGATGACTGGGACAGAGGTAACGACTTTATAGCGAAGGTTTTACTTCACCTACAGTTTTATTTATTTATTTATTTTTTAGTATATATTTTTGGGCTTTTGCCTTTATTTGATAGTGCACAGTAGAGGTAGACAGGAAAGGGGGAGGCAGAGAGGGGGAATGCAGGAAAGGGCTGCCCGACGCGGGATTCAAATCGGGGCCGCCTGCGATGAGGACTGTCGCCTCTACATGGGGCGGCCGCTTACCCACTGTGCTACGCGTTGCCCCACAGTTTTATTTTTGAAGGTGCTCGTTGCCGTTTCTATGCTGCTACTCACGTGAGATGAATCAGCTGTTTACTACCTCCAAAGTTAATTTATCAACCTTTGGTCTTGAATACTTTTTGCCGTCACAAAAATGTAATCCTGCCCTAGTTGTCTATTGAAGCTGTAATTGTTCTTCCCTTGTTCTGCAGCAATGTTCTTCCTGTCCACACTGTGGCCTGGATCAAGTTCAGCTGAGGATCAAACAGGTAAGAACACCAAACCATAAGGCACAGATGTTAACAAGGTGTTTGTCATCCGTCCCTTTAATTATTTGCCTTTACCCGTCAGTTTTTTTCTTTTTGGTCTCTGCAGGGACCGGTGCTGCAGATGCAGAACAATTATATAGTGTTGTAACAATGAACCAAGGGAGGACAGGTACTTTACTCAACTGCTCACATGCTTCTCTCTTAAATATTGGCCTTTACCTGTTTGTCGACAGTATGCTCTGTATTTTGTTTGTCTCTGCAGGGACCGGTGCTGCAGATGCAGAACAATTATATAGTGTTGTAACAATGAAGAAGAAGAGGACAGGTACTGTTACATGCTTCTTTCTTATGTATTTAATTTCAAGTACAGATTAGAAAATGTGAGTAACACATACAGTATATCTTATTAATGTATAATTCCCATTTATGGGAACATTAATGATGCCATTGTATTACAAGCACATGTGATGTCTACAGAGTGAGGCTTTGTGTCAGACATGCAGCTGCTGATGATAAATGTGGAAGTCATGGTGGTAGTTTTAGCTTCCTGGCCTCAAAACCACAGGAAAAAAAAGATGAGAAAACAAGGTTCAGACCTGATGCTAAAGAGGAGGTGAAGAGTTCATGTTATAGCAACTTAGTTTCTGTATTATTCTTATCACTATGCTATCATTCAAGCTTACATAAATAATTATGGTCAGATAGGTGAGTTATATTTGGTCACTGAATAGGTGAAGTGTCACACACAGTGTCTCAACAGTGTTTCTAATTACAGCTAGTGTTTGTGTGTGTGGGTATATGTGAGGGTGGGAGGGTTGGTTTTTTTTCTTTGTTGTTTTTAGCCTCTGTGAGTCACTTTGTGTTGCTTATGTGTATGAAAGTGCCATGAAAATACAATTTGATTTGATCAATGTAATTTGCAAATATAGGTTTAGGTGTCATCTGCATATCAGTGAATAAAATTAAATTTAGTCCAACTAATGAGAGAAAATATGGGGCGATACACTTATTCCTCACCAGAATAATATGACAATGTCTTTTTGCTAACTGTTTATTCTGTGTATCCAAACCTATACATAAACCTTGGCTAATGTAAGCTAACAAAGAAGCCGAGGTTTTAAGTGAAATCGTATACATTTCTGAGCAAAAAGTGGCCAAGCATTGATTCACGTTGTTACATTTGACTCACAACATTTGACGGTACCAGTCATCAAAGTGAAATTCTTGTAAGTGAACATTTTGGCAACACACTGGCATAATGTCATGTTTTTGTTTGTTCTTGTTTCTAAAACAGAAGTCTCATCAGTTCCATCAGAAAGTACCAACACAGGTGCAGAAGAATATGTCTTGTACTCTACAATTACAAAGGTAAGACTGAGGTCAATCCTGCCTTCAATGACCTAACATACAGTATGTGATGATAGTGATCAGAAAGATACTAATACATAATTGGATAATTTAGGATAGTTGCATGATTGAGAGGTTTGAAGGATTTACATTTACAGTGTAACACTCAATTTGTATTGAACATGTATTTTATATCCCATGTGTCTCACAGGTCTCTGAGTGATACGACTGAAGGAGTTCACAGTTTCACTTTTAACAAACCAAAATTAGCAACACAGTGATATGAGTGCATACAAGGAAACAAACAGTCACATTTAATATTTTCTGTTGTGATTTAACAAGCTGTTTCAGCCCTGTGTGAATTTATTTATGGCCACAAATGTCATATATATGGTGCACATTGGAACACATTGTGCAGATAGGTCAACTCTCTGTTTGTGCATTAGGAAAATAAACTTTATTTACCCACTGATTTTGACTCACATGATTGTAATACAAGGCGTCTTAACATTAACGTAGTGCATCATCTGAGCTCGGTGTCTGTTGTTATTTTTTCATTTTCTTCTGGTCTCATAGTTTAACTGCTCTGTTTTCATCTCCTTTGTGAATGTGTGTGTGTTCACAGGAAAACGGCTACTTCTCTGTGGTCAGCTGCTAGCTCAACACTGTTGTATCACTTTCATTCTGTAGCAGGCTGGGTTTGTGGTTTAGCATTGTCTTGTGAGCATCACAGAGCAGCTCATAAAGGAGAGGTCTTTATAAATGTTATTACAGTATGTTAAGGTGTAATTTAGAATTTAGACTTAGAGTTTCCAAACTTTTCCAACTCATCTGTTGCTAATTATGTATCCACCTTTTTTTTTGCCATGAATGTTAGATGCAACAAGTGCAAACAAGTCAATGTCTGCCTTATATCATTGATAGACAGTTATTAATTGAAAAATAATGATTACATTTCATGTTTTAAGAAGCATTTAATTTTTTAATATTTCTAGAAAGTCATTTATGTTATTGATTTATTTACGTACATATTTTCACCAGTTGTATTGCACTTGCAATACCTTCACAGCCCACCAGCGGGCCTCAGCCCTCAGGTTAGGAACCACCATTAGACAAATACCTCATTGTTCCGTCAAGGTCCTGCTGGTTCTGTTCTGGTTCTGACCAGACCAGTAGATCCTGTTTTATCTCAACCTTTGAACAAATTGACTTCACCAATGTAAATGCCGTTGTGACTGGGCCTTCAACCAAAGTTGGCAGACTAAAAGAAAAACAAACTCATTAAAGCTAATTCAACTTTAATCAGTTGTCAAAGTGAAACTCAGGAGGAGCCACACCTCTGTCTGGCAAACTGATTTACCATGTTGGCATGCTAACCGTGGTTAGGAAATGTCAAAAACTTAACACTAGTAACATTATTTCCTCTTTTGTTGTTCATTTTTGACAAAATTCCCCAAAATAAGATGAGACACATTCTTTGTTCATGTGATGATGTCGTGTCATTATGTGTTATTTTGTGATCTTGCATCATGACTGGTTATTCCAGATCATTTGACTATGAGATATGGGCAGGGAGTTAGATTAGGATGAGCCAACATTCGAGGGAGTCACGCTGTTTGCAGGGAAACTGGATTGATCAAAGAAATTCCAGCACTTCACATTGTTACTGTAGATTCTGACACTGAAGCTTCTGAAAAGGTAAGATGCTTTATTTCAGTCATTAATAGATACACATTTATTAAGACAAAAAAAAAACAACAGAATGAATTGACAGCAGGGGTCACCAACCTTGTTGAAACTGAGGGCTACTAACTTCCCGAAGTTCCACAAATTACAGTGAATAATAAAAATGTCATTATTAATGATTATATATATATATATGAAGAGACTGTCTGATCACATGTTAATGTTAATGATTCCTCATCAACAATGATTTACCATGGTTGGAAACATAGACATGTGTAAATATCTTTCTTGACAGTTTTGTATGAATGATCACATTTGTAGCACCTTGGATATCCTGAGTTGTTTGGTGGCTTTGGAGTGGATGTTATAGATCTTTACAGCATCACATGATCAAAGCTGGTGTGTCTTGTGCATAATATTGCACTTTGACCCCAGACAAGGTCGGAGTTCATATGTACATCAAATATTTTTGTTTTTAAAATTTTAAATTCAGTGTTGTCCTTTTCAAATCTACATCAGTCACATGTTATTGATTCAAAAAGAACAGCGACACAATGAAGTACAGTTTTCAGTTATTTTCAGGACATGCACTGTAGGCTCTGGCCCTGACTGAAAGTATAACACTGAACATAAACTGCATTTTATTTTTGAAAAGATACATATTTTTTTAATGTTTTCCCTAAATGAGCTTTTGTGTTGTTGAATCCATTCTGTGTTTGTTTGAATAATAGCATCACTAAATGGCATCGAGTGTAAATGTGTCTGTGAACCTTAGTAACACACGCTGAGAGAGAAGTCAGGACTTTCTAGGAGCTCTGATGTATTTTTTCTCTTCCTCCTCATGACACCAAACAGCGACGGTTTGGGTCACACGTACTGTTGGAGCAGATGGAGGTGAACCACAAATTCTGTAAGTATTTTACAATTTCGATGTTTATATATTTATCTTTACATTAACTTTGGAATCATGTGAATGTTTTGAGTGAGTTAGAGCTGGAGCAGCTGTGAGGTCGCACATCAGTCTGATCAGTGAAATCTGACAGTGTTTGTAGGAGCCATAATTTATAGATGTAGAAAAAGGGTGAGATTTAGATTGAATTTCATTATTTCATAGTTTGTATTTTTGATCTATGTGTTGTATATCTATAGTGTAGAATTTGAGGGAGATTACGCCACGCACAGCCTGAGTTGGACGTGAGAGCTGTGATAGGGAGAACATAGTTTTTCTAAGGAGTGATGGATGTAAATTGATTTTTCTTGAAGTAAACTTTTGTTTTTAGTGGAGTAGATAACAGAAAAATCATGCAAATTATGATACAAGCATGAAATTTGGTTTGGTTGTTCTCTAGGGCCTATTGATGAAATCTGTCCGATTGGACATGTGAAAATCCAAGAACCATTTTTCAAGATGGCTGCCAAATTAGCCTCCTGAAGTTTATTTTTTTCATAAAAAATGTGTGTAGTTGACTAATTTGAATGACATAAGTGATACATTGTATTGTATTTGTATATAGACACATAGATGACATCATTCATGGAAAAGGAGAAAAAAGAATATATAACTTTATTGGAAAAGTAACGAAAAAGGACACCAAACCTACTGTGTAACTTCACACTAAACACAAAAGTTAATCTAGCTGCTACTGTTCACATATGCAGCTGCAGAGTGCTGTGCAAGGAAGCCCTGATTTGAAGCTATTGAACAATATTTGATTTATTAAAAATAAACTTTTCCCGTAGGACAGTCTGAGGACAGAGAGCTTTCAGGTTGAAGTTTAATAATGAAATGCACTGATGAGACTGTGCTAGGTCTCTGCTGTACGTCTTGACCACATGTCAGCTGTTCAGCTGTAGTAGAGGAGAACTTAGCTTGTGCTCCAGTCATTTAAAACAAACAAAAAAAAAAACTCTGGTTTAACGACCGGGCTAAAATGTATGTGGAAGGACGCTGTACTACTGGTCCTGCTGCATACCTGACAAGGTGCGACACAACGCTCAGCAGCATACCTGACACTCTTATTTTTTTAACTGGAATAGTTCCACAGCCAACGTAGTGCTACATTCAGAGCCTGAGACCAACATACAACACGTAACAGTGTGGCATTGTTGCCTTCTCTTTTCACTGACAGCCCCATCCCCCTTTGTTTGCATGACAAATAATACTAGAGCATAATCGCAGCCTGTGTGTAACAAAATCGCATTTGATCATATTGCAATATAATTGCAAATGCAATTAATAATTTAGTTCTTTTCTTCTTTTCTTCCGCCCCCCCCCCCTTTAAAAACTCTGGCGTCCCCCAAGGGGAGGCGCGCCCCACAGTTTGAAAAACACTGTTTTACTAAATTAATTTGTTGGGCGCTACCCTGTATACAATCACAAAATCCAACTCAACAAACTTGAAAAAATAGGAATTGACACCAAGATCAATAAAATTAACTACACACATTAATATAAAAATGGTGATTTATAAGGCTAATTTGGCAGCCATCTTGAAAAATAGCCGCCATCTTGGATTTTCAAATGTCCAATCAGACAAATTTGATCAGAAGCCTCTCAAGAACAAATATATCACATTTCATGCTTGTATCATAATTTGCATAATTCCACTCAAATTTTGCTTTTATCTGCTCCACTATTTTGAAACCTTATATATCTCGTTGTTCATTCTTGTAAGAAACCTTACCTTTCATTCCTCTCATGTGGCTCATGTGTGGTGTTAATTCTGTATATATTGAAAGTCATCACTTCCTGTTCCCTGTCTGCGGTTAACACCCACTCAGTTGGGTTTTACTTCTGCTTTATCACCCTGAGATTTACACTGGTACAGTTTAAATTTAATGACTATGTGATGAAATCAGGAGAGGTCAAATTTATTTATTAACCTTTTTTTTTTTTTTGCTGAACCTCACAGAAACTTGAGTGAAACTGGAGGAACTGAATATCTTATTCCTATTCCATTATTCTCCTTATTCACATATTGACAGCATCAGTTAAGTGTCTGTAATTGTGATGCAGAGAAGACCAAATACAGGGTAACACTTTATTTTAAGGGGTCCTTGTTCCTGTGTATCTACCTAATTAATTACAGTGTAATTACCTATGTAACCGTATGTAATAAAATGTACTTACATTGTAAATACATAGTGTATTTTGGTGTACTTACAGGTCCTTGTTACACTTGTAATAAGAAATACCAAAGTGGCCTCTCTCTTTGCACAAGCATTTCTTATTACAAGTGTAACAATGACCTGTAAGTACACCAAAATACACTATGTATTTACAATGTAAGTACATGTTATTACATACGGTTTACATAGGTAATTACACTGTAATTAATTAGGTAGATACACAGGAACAAGGACCCTTAAAATAAAGTGTTACCAAATACAGTGTGTTTGTCCAGACTAAATATTTGTGCATGTTCGACAGTGTAAAGTCTTTTGGTACAAGTTCCTTGTGGCAGTAAACAGCATGTTTTCATTTCATTGTCCCTCCAGTTGCAGTTGCGTTACTGCTGCTGCTGCTCACAGTGCACCATGGTCACTCTGTGTGCATGAACGAACATCTGGCTGATTGTCTAGAGGACAAAGATTACAATGATCTGCTGAAGACGATGCAGCACGGCCTCCCACACATGAACACATCTCATCATGTTGTTGTTGTTGGAGCTGGCATGGCCGGACTGACGGCCGCTAAGCTGCTGCAAGACGTAGGACACAAGGTACAAGCCAACAGGGCAGTAGGAGAGGGTTAGCCTGAAGATCACATAAAGAGGACAGAAACTAGATGACAAACACCACTAGACTGGACTCACTTGTAATCCGTTGTATGTACCCATGTGTTTTCATAAGGTAACCATAGTAGAGGCTGATGATCGCATTGGAGGTCGTGTGGAGACCTACAGGAACGAGAAAGAGGGCTGGTACGCTGAACTGGGTGCCATGAGGATCCCAAGTTCCCACCGGTGCGTTTAATCGTTCCACAGAAACACATAGTATATATGTAAATGATCTGTCACCTCTATAACTAATAACATTATTGATCTCCTGAGCAGGATCGTCCTTTGGTTGGCTCAAGAGCTTGGGGTCAAGTTGAATGAGTTCATCATGTTTGACCCTCAGACCTTTTACCTGGTCAATAGACAGCGGGTGCGGACGTACGCTGTGCAATCAAACCCTGACGTCCTCAAGTACAAGGTAGATAAAAGCGAGAAAGGGAAGTCGGCCGACGAACTGCTGCAGCGAGCTCTGCAGAGGGTACGTAAAACAGATCAGGAAGTTTCTGTTCTGAGTCACAAACCATAGAAACACTCAACACAACTACAATAGTGTGTCATCAGCATAGAATAGTTCATTTTTAATTTTGCCGGTTCAGTATTTTGTATGTTGCAGATGTCATTTCGATACTGCACATGGACATTTTCAGCTGATAAGATAAGTGACTTCATTATCTCTGTTGAAGGTGAAAAATGAAGTGGAGGCTAATGGCTGCTGGGCTGCATTCAAAAAATATGACCGGTACTCTGTAAAGGTAAAACACAAAGTGATCTCATCATTCAATAAACATTGTATGAATAGTCTCTGGTATTTGAAAGCATTAAAAATAAGATCTATATACTAATGTTAACCAAGTAACAGTTAACCTGACAGACATAATAAGCGACTCCTTTGGCTTACAGCTTTGCAGTTTTTCTTGCAGGTATATTTTTAATGAAAATCAAACTTAGAAATAAGATCAAACAAGTAAATATGCTTCCAATATTGTTATTGGAAAAGAAAGACAGTGTCCTATATCCCGTCATGTCAAATGTCCATAACACCCTGTCAAACATTTTAAACCAGTTGAGCAATAATATGTGTTCAACAGGAGTACTTGAAAGAAGAAGGAAATCTGAGTTCAGAGGCGGTGAGAATGATCGGAGACCTGCTCAATGAACAGAGTCTGATGTACACAGCACTGACGGAGATGCTCTACGACCAGAGTGACATCAATGACAACACCACGTAATTCACACCATGACCTTGCCTTCAGTCTTATCATCAACATATATCAAAAATAGATCATTACAGTAATAGCTTTGTCTTTCTGTTTTCAAGGTACTATGAGGTGACGGGTGGGTCGGACCTTCTCCCCAAAGCTTTTCTCAGGAAACTTGACGTCCCAATACTCCTCAGCTCCAAGGTCAAACGTATCAGCCAGTCAGCTAAAGGTGTGACTGTGTCATATCAGATGGAAAACCATTCCTCTTTGACGGACCTTCATGCAGATGTTGTCCTTGTAACAACCACAGCCAAAGCAGCTCTCTTCATGGACTTTGATCCACCACTCTCCATTCACAAGATGGAGGCTCTGAGGGCGGTGCACTACGACAGCTCCACTAAGATCATCCTCACCTTCAGTGAGACGTTCTGGGAGGAGGACGGCATCCGTGGAGGAAAGAGCATCACTGACGGACCCTCTCGTTACATCTACTACCCCAGTCACAGTTTCCCAAAGAACAAGACCATCGGCGTCCTCCTGGCTTCCTACACCTGGTCCGACGACTCCCTCCTCTTCCTAGGAGCCAGCGATGAAGATCTGAAAGAACTGGCTCTGAGGGATTTGGTGAAGATCCACGGAGAGCGTGTCAGGTCTCTCTGCACAGGAGTGGTGGTGAAGAGGTGGAGCTCAGATCCTCACAGTTTGGGCGCCTTCGCTCTCTTCACACCTTACCAGCATTTAGAGTACTCTAAGGAGCTCTTCAGAAGAGAAGGCAGGGTGCACTTCGCCGGCGAACACACGGCCTTCCCTCACGCCTGGATCGAGACGTCGATGAAATCAGCGATCAGGGCGGCTACAAACATTAACGAAGGAAAGCTACTGAATTCAGACTCAGGCAGTTGTGCAGTCCGGGAAAAGTTGTGTGAATGAGAGAATAGCACCTTCAGTTTATACCAATGTAACCTGTTGGAGTGATTTGAAGTGTTTGTTTCAGTAGAAATGTCACTGTTTAACCTTCTTACTTGTAATCTGACAATCTTCTCTTCCTGCCCTGATCATATGTGTTTAATAAAGAGGAAATAAAACTCAATGGTCTTATTTTTGAGATGTGTGTGTTTTTCCTAATGATGAACCAACTGTCTGCCTGCAACATTCTCACTCTTCACACAAAAAGTGTTCAGCATAAATGTTATGACTATCAACAAATGTACACTGCTCAAAAAAATAAAGGGAACACTAATACAACACATCTTAGATCTCAATTAATGAAATATTCCAGTTTAAAATCGTTATTTAATATATATTAGAGTGTGTTGAGAACAAAATAACATAAAAATGATCATCCCAGGTTGATTTCACATTGGTGTGATATACTTGGAGTTGTATTAAACCAGAATTTGTGCAGTAATGATGACCCAAGCTTGTTGATACATATAATATTATATATACTATATGTGTATGATCTCACAATAGATGTTGCAACCAAGTATTACAGTTGACCAGTCCTTCATGACTTTTCCAAACACTAAAACAAAATGTCTTCTTGAGAATCATAATGAACAAACATTGAACTGAATGAATTCAGTCATGTGTCACTGCACCACCAACAGCAGTGCTCCTTGCATTATCAAAGAATGTCTCATATGCAGATTAAGGTTGCATGTGACACTGTAATACAGTATGATGGTGCTGGTTCCTCTGTGTGGTGCAGACTGACGATCAACCACCATGGGAAAGACAAACATGTGGTTTGCAAAAAATGCACAAGAGAAATGAAAGATTTAAAAAGAATCCTCCCTTTCCCTCTGAGCAGTTTTACTTTGGGCAAAGTTCCCATAAAATGACCCAATATTGCGTAACAGTAAACTTTTTATATGTGATCATGAGACCTGAACAGTGATTTACACCTCACTGCCAGAGACAGTGAGGAATAATGAAACCAAAACCAAAGCCATGGTTTAAAAGAAGGAAGGAAGTCATGCCTTTGGTGGTCATGCCAGATCAGGTGAGAGGAAATCTCTCGGTCACAGTGTTGCATATAAGAGAGCATGGTTTCATATCAGGTCACTGAGACACCACAGAAGGTAGGAATCTGCACTTCATCCAATTAATTGAATTACATTGAATGAATATAAATTTATGGTAACACTTAAAGCAGAAGTAAGTGGTCCGGTCGTTTTTGCTAATGCTGCGTTCCAGGTAGGCTTTTGAAATCGTAAATTACAGTTTCAAGTCACAACTTACGACTTTGTAGCGTTCCAGGCAACCCACTCGTGTTTTTCCGACCTGTTTTACCGGTGAAAGTCACTATAACGGCCACTCGTAACTTCTGACCGGTGAACTCGTACCAGATCGAACTGGTACCACTTCACGGTCAGAAAAATACGAGTTTCCTTGAACGCACCATAACAGTCCTCGTCCCTACGTCGCCACATTCACAGCGTTCCTTGGCTGCACACACAGCCCTGCATGCCGTTCTCTCTCCTCATTGGATAAAAACTGTAGGATACGATAAATGTTTTCTCCTGGGCTCAGAGCAGAGCAGAGTGACTGACAGACCCGTGTTTCAGTCCAAACACTCTATGTAAGTGATTGCTGTCGGAAGATATAACTATTTAAGACTTATATTAACACAAATATATCACTTACTTCTGCTTTAACGTGAATTAACGTTAGTTAGTACATTATTAAGCATTATTATATAAACTAATGTGTTAATTAATGCTGAGTAACGCATACATAATGATAACTAATTACATTATTCAACTTTTATTATTACTTAATAATGTATTAACTAACTATAGTAAACATTCATTAACTGCTTATTAATTAACATGTTTCCTAATCCTAATCCTAAATAATATAAAATAATGATCGTTCATATATCTTAAAACAGTTCATTAATGCTTAATAATGTACTAACTAACGTTAATTAAGGGACCCTTGTTGTAAAGTGTTACCAAATGTATAAATTATGAATAAAAAATGTCAAATGTCAATGTTATATTTCTGTTTCTCTGCAGAGAATTTTCAAAATGTTACATTTTCCTTTTTTTTTTTTTTACATAAGTGTCGCAAAATTTGTATTCGCATGTGTTTATTACACTGTTACTTAGTTTTTGCATATAACTCTTCACTGCTGTTGTACCTACTGAGTTTGAAGAATTTAATCAATTTTCTTTCTGTGTGTTTTTCTCTCTCTCATCATCCTCCTTTGGCCACAAAAGACAAAAAGAAGCCGGGTCTTCAAACTGAGATGGAGCTACGTGTGGTGAACTGGAAATTATGTGAGTATTTACAGAAATATTGTAAATGTTTTTGTTTTTGTTATCATCTGGTTTGAATCCTTGTGTCACTTCTCTGTGATCAGACTTGGATCATTTTCCTCCGTCCTTGGTTTGACCCAAAGTTTTATTTTTTGCAGTTCTGCTTTTGATTTGTCAGAGATTTTATTTGACTTACATCACTGAGTGATGAAACAGGGTGTGACCAGTCTGTACAGGAACTGTCAGTCATGGGGGTGACACACTGGCTAAAAGATGGGAGGGAAAGCAGGAACTATTTTTCACCACCTAGTTTACGGAACTGAAACTCCCTTGTTCCATGGATTTTACATAACACGTTGTAGTTAGAGTTCAAATATTAAAGGCTATGCAGGGCATACAAACATTGTTCAGACCCGTTAGACCTTATTCTGCCTATTTTTGTTTTAGTTTTAACGCTAAAATAATTTACATTCATTTTCCTTCAACTGTAGCTCAGATTCATTACATTCTCTTGATCTCCTGATGTTTCTGCACATTCCTTTGTCATTTAATTTCCAAAAAAATCAAAAGTGATTTTCTCTGCTTTGTCATTTAGGGGGTCTAAGTATAAATGAATGAGTAAAAATAATTGATTTAATGATTTTTAAATATCCATCGTCTCCACTCGGAAATTTGCTGAATTTAATATCCCAAGATCAACAGCTGTTTTCATGCTGCTGTGCTTCCAGTTGCTGTCAGCATGATGCTGTTCACCGTGAGCTGTGGCCACACTGCTGCTGCTCTCAGTGTGAAGGAACATCTGGCCCACTGTCTGGAGGACAAAGACCATGAAGTGCTGTTGAACACTGTGAAGACCGGACTCACACCCATTAACAAACCTCATCACGTTGTTATTGTTGGGGCGGGCATGGCCGGACTGACGGCTGCAAAGCTGCTGCAAGACGCAGGACACAAGGTACAAACAACATGGTCGATACTTTGAAGCTGTAGGAGATGTTTGTTCAGCCACTAGGGGGCGACTGAACACTGTGGAACTACCTCATTTAGCCTCCTAACTTATTTAACAGAAAACAAATGTATTTAGAATATATTGTGTTTTTGAGCTTGAATTAACTCACAATGATGAGACATAAATAAACTATACAGAACTCTGGATGACATCATGTGTGGTTATTCATGAAGAATGTTATTGCACAGATTTTCTAAATTCACATACTGCTTGTTTGATTGATGCCTTCTCTGACAAAAATATATTTTGAAGATTAGATACCTCTGGCTTATTATGTCATTGTTTTATCTCTTTGATCAAGGTAACAATATTGGAGTCTAGTGAGCGGGTAGGTGGACGTGTGGAGACCTACAGGAATGAAAAAGAGGGCTGGTATGCTGAAATGGGAGCAATGAGAATCCCAAATTTTCATAAGTGAGTCACAGTTGCTCTTAATTTTGTAACTTTTCCCCTTAAAGCAATTCCAATGTCCATTTATCTGCATTGCCGACGTCACACGCAACGTGTTGCTAGTCCAAAATGCTGTGTTGATTAGTTGGTGCCAGCAGCAAATAGCAATATTCAGAGAATGTTTGAGGAGAGGACAGTTTGAACAACACTTGTTCACATTGGTGTTTAGTGGCTTTGCTCTCAGAGGTTTCACAGTCTCATGATTTTCTGTCTCAACAGGATTGTCCGCTGGTTTATCAGTAAACTGGGGCTCAAGCTAAATAAATTCAGAATGGAAGACCTCAACACGTTTTACCTGATCCATGGTCAGAGGAAACGGACCTACGCAGTGAAAGCAGACCCCGACATCCTGAAGTACGATCTGCCAGAAGGAGAGAGGAATAAGTTGGCCGAGAAGATGCTACAGCAGGCTTTGCAGAAGGTAGACTGGCATGAGCAGGGAATTTGAAGTCTCTTTTTTTTTACTGTATAAATGATGGTGATATGAGTCTACAGTAGTGTGTAGTTGTGAGTGTAACTTCTAACTGTAATTAATCTTTTCTGTAGGTGGAAGATGAAGTGGAGGCACACGGTTGCTGGGCAGCGCTGAAGAAATACGACCACTACTCTGTGAAGGTAAAGCCCAGTGAGATTCATGAGAATGTCTTCCAGCACAAACTGAACATTGAATTGTTTCAGTTTGAGTTAACAGATAAAGTACAATTCAAGGAGAGAATTAGACTCCACAAAGACATTTTTGTGTTTGATTTTACAGGAATATCTGAAGAGCGAAGGCGGCCTGAGTGCAGAGGCAGTGAGCATGATTGGAGACTTGCTGAACGAGCAGAGCCTCATGCACCTGGCTCTTACTGAGCTGATCTACCTCAACGCTGACGTCAGTGACCAAACCCAGTAAGATTATTGATTTACTATATTTTTACGTCTTTTAGCAAAAAGGACATAAAACTAGACAAGTCCTGTCAGACCAGTTTCTGCTCCAAAGTGTTGCACTCATTTGAGGACAAGGGATGGTTGTTGAAATCTGACATTCTGGCTTCTGCACTGGATTGTTTGATGCTTTGAGGACCATCAGTTTTATAGTTTTGGGTGTGACAAGTCTCTGTGGTTACTTGGCTTTATCAGAGCAAAGATTTAATATAATGTAATACTGTAATGTATATTGTTGTATTTTGTAATTTATAATGCTGACGACGTGTGCTGCTGCCCTCTTGGCCAGGTCGCCCTTGAAAATGAGATCTCGATCTTTCTCGATCTTTTACCTGGTTAAATAAAGGCTAAATAAAAAAATAAAAGATAAGTCATAGGAGGCAGGTCAATCTTTGGCTAACCTGCATGTATCAGGAAGCACTGCATTTTTTGTTGTTTTTCTACTTTTTATTGCACCCTCACAATGTCTGCCAAGAACCAAAGGAAACGGCAGCCATGGCTTGACTTGCTGTAATTGCCCCCGGCTGAATGGTTCAGTACAAATAAAGATTTGTCTTTTTCTTTTGAAGGTACGATGAAATAACTGGTGGGTCAGATCTTCTGCCCAAAGCTTTTCTCTCCGTCCTCGACGGGCCCATCCTCCTCAATTCCAAGGTCAAACGTATCAGCCAGTCAGCTAAAGGTGTGACTGTGTCATATCAGACTGAAAACCATTCTTCTTTGACGGACCTTCATGCAGATGTTGTCCTTGTAACAACCACAGCCAAAGCAGCTCTCTTCATAGACTTTGACCCACCTCTTTCCATTCCCAAGATGGAGGCTCTGAGGGGAGTCCATTATGAAAGCTCCACTAAGATCATCCTCACCTTCAGTGAGACGTTCTGGGAGGAGGACGGCATCCACGGGGGAAAGAGCATCACTGACGGACCCTCTCGTTACATCTACTACCCCAGTCACAGTTTCTCAAAGAACAAGACCATCGGCGTCCTCCTGGCTTCCTACACCTGGTCCGACGACTCCCTCCTCTTCCTAGGAGCCAGCGATGAAGATCTGAAAGAACTGGCTCTGAGGGATTTGGTGAAGATCCACGGAGAGCGTGTCAGGTCTCTCTGCACAGGAGTGGTGGTGAAGAGGTGGAGCTCAGATCCTCACAGTTTGGGCGCCTTCGCTCTCTTCACACCTTACCAGCATTTAGAGTACTCTAAGGAGCTCTTCAGAAGAGAAGGCAGGGTGCACTTCGCCGGCGAACACACGGCCTTCCCTCACGCCTGGATCGAGACGTCGATGAAATCAGCGATCAGGGCGGCTACAAACATTAACGAAGGAGTGCACAAGGAACCAGCTAAACAGCGAGATGAGCTCTAGGCTGTAGAATTGGTTTTGTAGGAAAATCAGTGTTATGGTAACAATGAAATGGTAGGAAGTGTTAAAAAAAAAAAGATGATTGCACTTTTTCTTGTTGATTTCTTTTTTTTTTTAATTATTGATTAATCCACAGATTATTTAAAACAGTTAATTATTTGTTCATCACAATTTCACAGAGCACAAACTGGTGTCTTCAAATGGGCTAATTTATTACTATTTATATATCGAAAACATTATACAAATCAGATGCATTCCCTGATGTTCTACCATGGCCAAAGGTATTCCGGCCGCGTTCAGACTGCCAGCCAAAATCCGATTTTTAGCCCATCCAGATTGGAACTGGATGGTTCTTTTTAAGTCTGAACAGTCCCAAATCACATGAAATCCGATTTTTGCAAATCGGATCGAAACCACCTCCAGGAGGTAGTTTCAGATCGCATTTGGACAGATGCGTCTCAGTCTGAACAGCTCCAAACACTCAGATCGGTTCTGACTGTCCGTGACGTCACTCTCCGCGGCGCTGTCACTGTGTTACAGGTCCCGTATGGTCCCGTGAGCTCCAGTTAAATATCCATTTCCTTCTTGTTACTTTTCTTTTATGCAAACTACCGTGTTGCTGGCGACAGGAGTGACGGCGACGGCGCACTCCCAGCTCTGGGGTGCTGGAGTTTCCCGTCTCTGTGGCTGCACACGCACACACACACACACACACCAGTCTCAGGTACACGTACACACACACCAGGCGGGCTGAGGTTGAAACTAGCGGGGTAGTGCGGCTGCAGCACCGGGCAGATCACTGTGCTGCAGCTGATCTGCCCGATGCTGCAGCCGCCGCGTCTGCGAGGCATCGCCTGTCACATACGGTGTAGCCTCGCTCCGACGTCGTTGCTACAGCAACCTGTCAGATGGGTCAATAATGTGGCCCAGTCTGAACAGAGCCAAGTGCGATTTGGACACTTGCTAAAAACAGTGTGGACAGTCAGCCCTAGAAATCGGATATGAGAAGGAATCAGATTTGAATCAGATTTGCCTGCAGTCTGAACGCGGCCTTAAAGCCTTTGGAAACATGACTTTAAATAGTAAAAATGCTTATATTATATCAAAGTCAAGTGCCTCATTAAGCATCCACAAAAGTCTGAGTCGGACCCGACCCGTGGACCATCTCAATCCGGCCCGCCACGTGCACAAAGAAAAAAAAGAAAATCCTCCATCCTCCATTATTGATGCGCATTAATCAGCTGTTTGAAACAGTGACGGCCCCGTTAGAGCAGTAGCCTGCAGATCGCAGACAGAAACCTCCGACGGAGGAGAGAGAGGAGCCGCTCTGGTGCAGGTTTTCTCCACAGCGGAGTTTCTGACCACCAGGACCTGTCAGCGGGAGACTGGGGACCGGGCCAGTGTTTCACAACCGTCCGTCATCCGAACCATGTCATCACTGCTGACGGTTACAAAGCCCAAATTTAGCAAACTGTGATTCAAAGAGCATTTTATGAGAACGCTGGGTTTTCTGACATGATCGGTGCAACCGTATGACTGATTGTAGCCACGTGCGTCTGAAGCCTCGATCCACCAATGCATCAAATCAGTTATTCTTTACAGTTGGAATCATTTTCATGTTGGTGCTGTTAGTTACAGTAAAGCAGCAGCAAAGGAACTGTGTGTTTCTTCATAAATAAAACTTATATTTATTATATTATTATTATACAAAACATATTAGCCTAATAATTTCTTCATTAAGTGATGCAGGTCTGTTAACTTTTGGGTTATCCTCAGAAATAGAACAGTCTCACTGAATTAGAACTGAAAAGGATCTGAGTGGGTAATTGTAATATTCATGATAAGGTGTCTGTGAATATTATTCATTGATGCAGTCATTTACTTAATGCTCAGTAAGTTTTGATGACAGTAAAACAGTCTGCCTTGAGTCCATATTTATATCATAATACAGTATGTTTCTTCAGTGATCTGTGCTGGATATAAGTTGAAAATGCGATTACATCGATTGTGGTCTGTCAAATAGCCTATTGTAAAGCGATATGTCCACCAAATCTATGTAGTTTAATATATTTTCAGCAATAAATATTTAATGTTTCAATTCGATTTCGAATTGTGTGGCCCTTCACTCACTTTATCGGAGTCAGTGTGGCCCTCTGGAAAAAATAATTGCCCACCCCTGGCCTATAATAATATCTGATGCCCTAAAGACGTCTGAGGTTGTGATAGAAGAAGAAGATATAGTAGGAAAAATAGTAAAGTGCCGCTACTCCGACAATGAAAAAAAAAAGTCGAAATAGTGGGACGCTTGAAAAATAATGTTAATGCCGCTATTCCAACAATTAGAGGTCAATGTCTAAATAGCGGCATGTCGGAATAGCAGCATGTAACCCTGATTAGCATCTTAGCAGCTTGAAGTCAGCAGCTGGATCCTCTAAGTCGTTCTGTTTTGTTGTTTTCATCCAGTTTTCTCCTTTAGCATCATCACGTCTCTGAACCTTTCTGCAGGTTAAAAAAAAAAAAACACTGCTAAAACGCTCAGAATGTTTTTCCCATGATGCATTTTGTCTTTTTGTCCTGACAAAAGCATCATTACTCACAAGCCTTAAAGATGAAGCAGCTCAGTGAAAAGTGGAGTCCAGTCTATAATGAGGCACTTTGTTCACATTCCCTGGTGAAAAATAAATGTACTTTATTGTATTTTAAGTATATTTGTATTTTCATTAATATATTATATATATAGTATATATAAATATACTTACACAAATTTTACTTTTTGTAAATATATAAAAAAGTATACTAACATCACGCTTTCACGCTAACACTTTTTTCACACTTTAAAAATAATTATACTATATTACACTTTATAAAAATATAGTAAAAATATAGTATACTAAAATATACTTACAGTGAAATTCATGTGTAATTTCTAATGTGTACTTATTTGAAATTTGTTTTTAACACATATTTTTGATCATGTATGCTCAAAATTGTCATTGTAACATGCAATGATAACATATTTTTAAAAGTATACATTTTTATTTTATTTTATTTATTACATTTGAGTTTATTTATTTTCCAGTACCTCTCAGAGGTAAATCGTGAACTGCTTGTTGTCATACACAGCACAGACCAGCATGGAAATGGTTCTGATCTGTGCTGTTGTTGTTTTTTAGCAGAGTGTGACAAGCACTGAAGGAACAACAGAAATGAAAGTGACATATTTCATGTTTGATGTGTTTGGTGTGTTTGGTCATTTTTTCAATTAGTTATGAAATATGATCTGCAAATACTGCTGTGCACTGTGTTACTGTACAGTTGTAGTACTTTTACTAAATAGTTGTACTGGACAGTTAGGACATGTTTTTCTAGTATGTGGGCGTCTCCTCCCCCCATGGCTGGTGGATACAGGTGTGGGTGTTGAGAGGTGAGGTGAGGTGAGGTGATGTGTGTGTTACACCCCACACTGGCAGCTTTAATGAGGACATTTTGTTTGTCATGGACCTGAGCTGAGTTCAGTGGTGTTGGACTTTACCCAGCTGTGCAGCTCCTTCCTCTGTCAGTCCTCCTCCACAGCTGGAGTAAAACAGTGGTGGAAAGTAATCAAGTACATTTACTCAAGACCACAGCTTAGGGACATTTTGATGCAGTGGTGTACTTCAGTGTTTCCATGTGAATCTTGATCCTGCTCCCACTCCTCAAGGTGTCAGAGGGAGATCATGAACTTCCTCCTCCTCTGCACCACAGCTTTAGTTACTAGTTCCTTAGAAGATGGAGATTTTACTCATTGTTAAAGATTAACCCACCACTTTCCAAGGATTATGGGGGGATCGTACCTATGTTCGATCTAATGTGTTACTTACTGTAAACATG
>NC_140924.1:4705030-4830578 GCF_045865225.1 Trachurus japonicus
AACACATGTTTCTCAGGTGGTTCTGTGATCCTGGAGAGTCCGGCACTTCCTGTGACGGTCGGAGACGATGTGACTCTGCGCTGCACACACAAGACACGCTCCTCCGTCCTCATGGCTGCTTTCTTCAAGGACGGAGCGTTGATGGGAAACAGCCCCACAGGAGAGATGATCCTCCACAATGTTTCCATGTCTAATCAAGGACTCTACAAGTGTAACATCTCTGGAGCTGCAGAGTCAGCAGAGAGCCGTCTGACAGTCAGAGGTGAGATACAGCTACTTTAAATCACTGAGTCTGTTTGTCAACAGATGACCGGCATGCAGAGTTTTATGGAGTTTGTTTAAGTCACAAGCAGTTTGCTTTGTCATCTCAGTCAAAGGTTCCTCCTCCAATTCCAAATGGTGGATTGTGATCATATTTATCTTGGCCGTTCTGCTGTTGGTGGTGGGTGTGCGCCACTATCGCAAAGATGACTGGGACAGAGGTAACGACTTTATAGCAAAGGTTTTACTTCACCTACAGTTTTATTTATTTATTTGTTTTTTAGTATATATTTTTGGGCTTTTTGCCTTTATTTGATAGTACACAGTAGAGGTAGACAGGAAAGAGGGGGAATGCAGGAAAGGGCTGCCCGACGCGGGATTCAAATCGAGGCCGCCTGCGGTGAGGACTGTCGCCTCTACATGGGGCGGCCGCTTACCCACTGTGCTACGCGTTGCCCCACAGTTTTATTTTTGAAGGTGCTCGTTGCCGTTTCTATGCTGCTACTCACGTGAGATGAATCAGCTGTTTACTACCTCCAAAGTTAATTTATCAACCTTTGATCTTGAATACCTTTTGCCGTCACAAAAATGTAATCCTGCCCTAGTTGTCTATTGAAGCTGTAATTGTTCTTCCCTTGTTCTGCAGCAATGTTCTTCCTGTCCACACTGTGGCCTGGATCAAGTTCAGCTGAGGATCAAACAGGTAAGAACACCAAACCATAAGGCACAGATGTTAACAAGGTGTTTGTCATCCGTCCCTTTAATTATTTGCCTATACCCATCTGTTTTTTTTCTTTTTGGTCTCTGCAGGGACCGGTGCTGCAGATGCAGAACAATTATATAGTGTTGTAACAATGAACCAAGGGAGGACAGGTACTTTACTCAACTGCTCACATGCTTCTCTCTCTTAAATATTGGCCTTTACCTGTTTGTCGACAATATGCTCTGTATTTTGTTTGTCTCTGCAGGGACCGGTGCTGCAGATGCAGAACAATTATATAGTGTTGTAACAATGAAGAAGAAGAGGACAGGTACTTAAACTGTTACATGCTTCTTTCTTATGTATTTAATTTCAAGTACAGATTAGAAAATGTGAGTAACACATACAGCATATCTTATTAATGTATAATTCCCATTTATGGGAACATTAATGATGCCATTGTATTACAAGCACATGTGATGTCTACAGAGTGAGGCTTTGTGTCAGACATGCAGCTGCTGATGATAAATGTGGAAGTCATGGTGGTAGTTTTAGCTTCCTGGCCTCAAAACCACAGGAAAAAAAAGATGAGAAAACAAGGTTCAGACCTGATGCTAAAGAGGAGGTGAAGAGTTCATGTTATAGCAACTTAGTTTCTGTATTATTCTTATCACTATGCTATCATTCAAGCTTACATAGATAATTATGGTCAGATAGGTGAGTTATATTTGGTCACTGAATAGGTGAAGTGTCACACACAGTGTCTCAACAGTGTTTCTAATTACAGCTAGTGTTTGTGTGTGTGGGTATATGTGAGGGTGGGAGGGTTGGTTTTTTTTCTTTGTTGTTTTTAGCCTCTGTGAGTCACTTTGTGTTGCTTATGTGTATGAAAGTGCCATGAAAATACAATTTGATTTGATCAATGTAATTTGCAAATATAGGTTTAGGTGTCATCTGCATATTAGTGAATAAAATTAAATTTAGTCCAACTACTGAGAGAAAATATGGGGAGATACACTTATTCCTCACCAGAATAATATGACAATGTCTTTTTGCTAACTGTTTATTCTGTGTATCCAAACCTATACAGAAAGCTAGGCTAATGTAAGCTAACAAAGAAGCTGAGGTTTTAAGTGAAATTTTATACATTTCTGAGCAAAAAGTGGCCAAGCATTGATTCACGTTGTTACATTTGACTCACAACATTTGACGGTATCAGTCATCAAAGTGAAATTTTGTAAGTGAACATTTTGGCAACACACTGGCATAATGTCATGATTTTGTTTGTTCTTGTTTCTAAAACAGAAGTCTCATCAGTTCCATCAGAAATGACCAACACAGGTGCAGAAGAACATTTCTTGTACTCTACAATTACAAAGGTAAGACTGAGGTCAATCCTGCCTTCAATGACCTGACATACAGTATGTGATGATAGTGATCAGAAAGATGCTAATACATAATTGGATAATTTAGGAAAGTTGCATGATTGAGAGGTTTGAAAGATTTACATTTACAGTGTAACACTTAATTTGTATTGAACATGTATTTTATATCCCATGTGTCTCACAGGTCTCTGAGTGATACGACTGAAGGAGTTCACAGTTTCACTTTTAACGAACCAAAATTAGCAACACAGTGATATGAGTGCATACAAGGAAACAAACAGTCACATTTAATATTTTCTGTTGTGATTTAACAAGCTGTTTCAGCCCTGTGTGAATTTATTTATGGCCACAAATGTCATATGTATGGTGCACATTGGAACACATTGTGCAGATAGGTCAACTCTCTGAAAATAAACTTTATTTACCCACTGATTTTGACTCACATGATTGTAATACAAGGCGTCTTAACATTAACGTAGTGCATCATCTGAGCTCGGTGTCTATTGTTATTTTTTCATTTTCTTCTGGTCTCACAGTTTAACTGCTCTGTTTTCATCTCCTTTGTGGATGTGTGTGTGTTCACAGGAAAACGGCTACTTCTCTGTGGTCAGCTGCTAGCTCAACACTGTTGTATCACTTTCATTCTGTAGCAGGCTGGGTTTGTGGTTTAGCATTGTCTTGTGAGCATCACAGAGCAGCTCATAAAGGAGAGGTCTTTATAAATGTTATTACAGTATGTTAAGGTGTAATTTAGAATTTAGACTTAGAGTTTCCAAACTTTTCCAACTTATCTGTTGCTAATTATGTATCCACCTTTTTTTTTTTTTTTTTTTGCCATGAATGTTAGATGCAACAAGTGCAAACAAGTCAATGTCTGCCTTATATCATTGATAGACAGTTATTAATTGAAAAATAATGATTACATTTCATGTTTTAAGAAGCATTTCATTTTTGAATATTTCTAGAAAGTCATTTATGTTATTGATTTATTTACGTACATATTTTCACCAGTTGTATTGCACTTGCAATACCTTCACAGCCCACCAGCGGGCCTCAGCCCTCAGGTTAGGAACCACCATTAGACAAATACCTCATTGTTCCGTCAAGGTCCTGCTGGTTCTGTTCTGGTTCTGACCAGACCAGTAGATCCTGTTTTATCTCAACCTTTGAACAAATTGACTTCACCAATGTAAATGCCGTTGTGACTGGGCCTTCAACCAAAGTTGGCAGACTAAAAGAAAAACAAACTCATTAAAGCTAATTCAACTTTAATCAGTTGTCAAAGTGAAACTCAGGAGGAGACACACCTCTGTCTGGCAAACTGATTTACCATGTTGGCATGCTAACCGTGGTTAGGAAATGTCAAAAACTTAACACTAGTAACATTATTTCCTCTTTTATTGTTCATTTTTGACAAAATTCCCCAAAATAAGATGAGACACATTCTTTGTTCATGTGATGATGTCGTGTCATTATGTGTTATTTTGTGATCTTGCATCATGACTGGTTATTCCAGATCATTTGACTATGAGATATGGGCAGGGAGTTAGATTAGGATGAGCCAACATTCGAGGGAGTCACGCTGTTTGCAGGGAAACTGGATTGATCAAAGAAATTCCAGCACTTCACATTGTTACTGTAGATTCTGACACTGAAGCTTCTGAAAAGGTAAGATGCTTTATTTCAGTCATTAATAGATACACATTTATTAAGACAAAAAAAAAACAACAGAATGAATTGACATTGAAACTGAGGGCTACTAACTTCCCGAAGTTCCACAAATTACAGTGAATAATAAAAATGTCATTATTAATGATTATATATATATATATGAAGAGACTGTCTGATCACATGTTAACATGATCAAATATTTTTGTTTTTAAAATTTTAAATTCAGTGTTGTCCTTTTCCAATCTACATCAGTCACATGTTATTGATTCAAAAAGAACAGCGACACAATGAAGTACAGTTTTCAGTTATTTTCAGGACATGCACTGTAGGCTCTGGCCCTGACTGAAAGTATAACACTGAACATAAACTGCATTTTATTTTTGAAAAGATACATATTTTTTTAATGTTTTCCCTAAATGAGCTTTTGTGTTGTTGAATCCATTCTGTGTTTGTTTGAATAATAGCATCAGTAAATGGCATCGAGTGTAAATGTGTCTGTGAACCTCAGTAACACACGTTGAGAGAGAAGTCAGGACTTTCTAGGAGCTCTGATGTATTTTTTCTCTTCCTCCTCATGACACCAAACAGCGACGGTTTGGGTCACACGTACTGTTGGAGCAGATGGAGGTGAACCACAAATTCTGTAAGTATTTTACAATTTCGATGTTTATATATTTATCTTTACATTAACTTTGGAATCATGTGAATGTTTTGAGTGAGTTAGAGCTGGAGCAGCTGTGAGGTCGCACATCAGTCTGATCAGTGAAATCTGACAGTGTTTGTAGGAGCCATAATTTATAGATGTAGAAATATGTTGAGATTTAGATTGAATTTCATTATTTCATAGTTTGTATTTTTGATCTATGTGTTGTATATCTATAGTGTAGAATTTGAGGGAGATTACGCCACCCACAGCCTGAGTTGGACGTGAGAGCTGTGATAGGGAGAACATAGTTTTTCTAAGGAGTGATGGATGTAAATTGATTTTTCTTGAAGTAAACTTTTGTTTTTAGTGGAGTAGATAACAGAAAAATCATGCAAATTATGATACAAGCATGAAATTTGGTTTGGTTGTTCTCTAGGGCCTATTGATGAAATCTGTCCGATTGGACATGTGAAAATCCAAGAACCATTTTTCAAGATGGCTGCCAAATTAGCCTCCTGAAGTTTATTTTTTTCATAAAAAATGTGTGTAGTTGACTAATTTGAATGACATAAGTGATACATTGTATTGTATTTGTATATAGACACATAGATGACATCATTCATGGAAAAGGAGAAAAAAGAATATATAACTTTATTGGAAAAGTAACGAAAAAGGACACCAAACCTACTGTGTAGCTTCACACTAAACACAAAAGTTAATCTAGCTGCTACTGTTCACATATGCAGCTGCAGAGTGCTGTGCAAGGAAGCCCTGATTTGAAGCTATTGAACAATATTTGATTTATTAAAAATAAACTTTTCCCGTAGGACAGTCTGAGGACAGAGAGCTTTCAGGTTGAAGTTTAATAATGAAATGCACTGATGAGACTGTGCTAGGTCTCTGCTGTACGTCTTGACCACATGTCAGCTGTTCAGCTGTAGTAGAGGAGAACTTAGCTTGTGCTCCAGTCATTTAAAACAAACAAAAATAAAAACTCTGGTTTAACGACCGGGCTAAAATGTATGTGGAAGGACGCTGTACTACTGGTCCTGCTGCATACCTGACAAGGTGCGACACAACGCTCAGCAGCATACCTGACACTCTTATTTTTTTAACTGGAATAGTTCCACAGCCAACGTAGTGCTACATTCAGCCGAGCCTGAGACCAACATAGCCTACAACACGTAACAGTGTGGCATTGTTGCCTTCTCTTTTCACTGACAGCCCCATCCCCCTTTGTTTGCATGACAAATAATACTAGAGCATAATCGCAGCCTGTGTGTAACAAAATCGCATTTGATCATATTGCAATATAATTGCAAATGCAATTAATAATTTAGTTCTTTTCTTTTTTTCTCACGTCGTGCCCCCCCCCTTTAAAAACTCTGGCGTCCCCCAAGGGGAGGCGCGCCCCACAGTTTGAAAAACACTGTTTTACTAAATTAATTTGTTGGGCGCTACCCTGTATACAATCACAAAATCCAACTCAACAAACTTGAAAAAATAGGAATTGACACCAAGATCAATAAAATTAACTACACACATTAATATAAAAATGGTGATTTATAAGGCTAATTTGGCAGCCATCTTGAAAAATAGCCGCCATCTTGGATTTTCAAATGTCCAATCAGACAAATTTGATCAGAAGCCTCTCAAGAACAAATATATCACATTTCATGCTTGTATCATAATTTGCATAATTCCACTCAAATTTAGCTTTTATCTGCTCCACTATTTTGAAACCTTATATATCTCGTTGTTCATTCTTGTAAGAAACCTTACCTTTCATTCCTCTCATGTGGCTCATGTGTGGTGTTAATTCTGTATATATTGAAAGTCATCACTTCCTGTTCCCTGTCTGCGGTTAACACCCACTCAGTTGGGTTTTACTTCTGCTTTATCACCCTGAGATTTACACTGGTACAGTTTAAATTTAATGACTATGTGATGAAATCAGGAGAGGTCAAATTTATTTATTAACCTTTTTTTTTTTTTGCTGAACCTCACAGAAACTTGAGTGAAACTGGAGGAACTGAATATCTTATTCCTATTCCATTATTCTCCTTATTCACATATTGACAGCATCAGTTAAGTGTCTGTAATTGTGATGCAGAGAAGACCAAATACAGGGTAACACTTTATTTTAAGGGGTCCTTGTTCCTGTGTATCTACCTAATTAATTACAGTGTAATTACCTATGTAACCGTATGTAATAAAATGTACTTACATTGTAAATACATAGTGTATTTTGGTGTACTTACAGGTCCTTGTTACACTTGTAATAAGAAATACCAAAGTGGCCTCTCTCTTTGCACAAGCATTTCTTATTACAAGTGTAACAATGACCTGTAAGTACACCAAAATACACTATGTATTTACAATGTAAGTACATGTTATTACATACGGTTACATAGGTAATTACACTGTAATTAATTAGGTAGATACACAGGAACAAGGACCCCTTAAAATAAAGTGTTACCAAATACAGTGTGTTTGTCCAGACTAAATATTTGTGCATGTTCGACAGTGTAAAGTCTTTTGGTACAAGTTCCTTGTGGCAGTAAACAGCATGTTTTCATTTCATTGTCCCTCCAGTTGCAGTTGCGTTACTGCTGCTGCTGCTCACAGTGCACCATGGTCACTCTGTGTGCATGAACGAACATCTGGCTGATTGTCTAGAGGACAAAGATTACAATGATCTGCTGAAGACGATGCAGCACGGCCTCCCACACATGAACACATCTCATCATGTTGTTGTTGTTGGAGCTGGCATGGCCGGACTGACGGCCGCTAAGCTGCTGCAAGACGCAGGACACAAGGTACAAGCCAACAGGGCAGTAGGAGAGGGTTAGCCTGAAGATCACATAAAGAGGACAGAAACTAGATGACAAACACCACTAGACTGGACTCACTTGTAATCCGTTGTATGTACCCATGTGTTTTCATAAGGTAACCATAGTAGAGGCTGATGATCGCATTGGAGGTCGTGTGGAGACCTACAGGAACGAGAAAGAGGGCTGGTACGCTGAACTGGGTGCCATGAGGATCCCAAGTTCCCACCGGTGCGTTTAATCGTTCCACAGAAACACATAGTATATATGTAAATGATCTGTCACCTCTATTACTAATAACATTATTGATCTCCTGAGCAGGATCGCCCTTTGGTTGGCTCAAGAGCTTGGGGTCAAGTTGAATGAGTTCATCATGTTTGACCCTCAGACCTTTTACCTGGTCAATAGACAGCGGGTGCGGACGTACGCTGTGCAATCAAACCCTGACGTCCTCAAGTACAAGGTAGATAAAAGCGAGAAAGGGAAGTCGGCCGACGAACTGCTGCAGCGAGCTCTGCAGAGGGTACGTAAAACAGATCAGGAAGTTTCTGTTCTGAGTCACAAACCATAGAAACACTCAACACAACTACAATAGTGTGTCATCAGCATAGAATAGTTCATTTTTAATTTTGCCGGTTCAGTATTTTGTGTGTTGCAGATGTCATTTCGATACTGCACATGGACATTTTCAGCTGATAAGATAAGTGACTTCATTATCTCTGTTGAAGGTGAAAAATGAAGTGGAGGCTAATGGCTGCTGGGCTGCATTCAAAAAATATGACCGGTACTCTGTAAAGGTAAAACACAAAGTGATCTCATCATTCAATAAACATTGTATGAATAGTCTCTGGTATTTGAAAGCATTAAAAATAAGATCTATATACTAATGTTAACCAAGTAACAGTTAACCTGACAGACATAATAAGCGACTCCTTTGGTTTACAGCTTTGCAGTTTTTCTTGCAGGTATATTTTTAATGAAAATCAAACTTAGAAATAAGATCAAACAAGTAAATATGCTTCCAATATTGTTATTGGAAAAGAAAGACAGTGTCCTATATCCCGTCATGTCAAATGTCCATAACACCCTGTCAAACATTTTAAACCAGTTGAGCAATAATATGTGTTCAACAGGAGTATTTGAAAGAAGAAGGAAATCTGAGTTCAGGGGCGGTGAGAATGATCGGAGACCTGCTCAATGAACAGAGTCTGATGTACACAGCACTGACGGAGATGCTCTACGACCAGAGTGACATCAATGACAACACCACGTAATTCACACCATGACCTTGTCTTCAGTCTTATCATCAACATATATCAAAAATAGATCATTACAGTAATAGCTTTGTCTTTCTGTTTTCAAGGTACTATGAGGTGACCGGCGGGTCGGACCTTCTCCCCAAAGCTTTTCTCAGGAAACTTGACGTCCCAATACTCCTCAGCTCCAAGGTCAAACGTATCAGCCAGTCAGCTAAAGGTGTGACTGTGTCATATCAGACTGAAAACCATTCCTCTTTGACGGACCTTCATGCAGATGTTGTCCTTGTAACAACCACAGCCAAAGCAGCTCTCTTCATAGACTTTGACCCACCACTCTCCATTCACAAGATGGAGGCTCTGAGGGCGGTGCACTACGACAGCTCCACTAAGATCATCCTCACCTTCAGTGAGACGTTCTGGGAGGAGGACGGCATCCGTGGAGGAAAGAGCATCACTGACGGACCCTCTCGTTACATCTACTACCCCAGTCACAGTTTCCCAAAGAACAAGACCATCGGCGTCCTCCTGGCTTCCTACACCTGGTCCGACGACTCCCTCCTCTTCCTAGGAGCCAGCGATGAAGATCTGAAAGAACTGGCTCTGAGGGATTTGGTGAAGATCCACGGAGAGCGTGTCAGGTCTCTCTGCACAGGAGTGGTGGTGAAGAGGTGGAGCTCAGATCCTCACAGTTTGGGCGCCTTCGCTCTCTTCACACCTTACCAGCATTTAGAGTACTCTAAGGAGCTCTTCAGAAGAGAAGGCAGGGTGCACTTCGCCGGCGAACACACGGCCTTCCCTCACGCCTGGATCGAGACGTCGATGAAATCAGCGATCAGGGCGGCTACAAACATTAACGAAGGAAAGCTACTGAATTCAGACTCAGGCAGTTGTGCAGTCCGGGAAAAGTTGTGTGAATGAGAGAATAGCACCTTCAGTTTATACCAATGTAACCTGTTTGAGTGATTTGAAGTGTTTGTTTCAGTAGAAATGTCACTGTTTAACCTTCTTACTTGTAATCTGACAATCCTTTCTTCCTGCCCTGATCATATGTGTTTAATAAAGAGGAAATAAAACTTAATGGTCTTATTTTTGAGATGTGTGTATTTTTCCTAAGGATGAACCAACTGTCTGCCTGCAACATTCTCACTCTTCACACAAAAAAAGTGTTCAGCATAAATGTTATGACTATCAACAAATGTACACTGCTCAAAAAAAGAAAGGGAACACTTAAACAACACATCTTAGATCTCAATTAATGAAATATTCCAGTTTAAAATCGTTATTTAATATATATTAGAGTGTGTTGAGAACAAAATAACATAGAAATGATCATCCCAGGTTGATTTCACATGGGTATGATATACTTGGAGTTGTGTATTAAACCAGAATTTGTGCAGTAATGATGACCCAAGCTTGTTAATATTATATATACTATATGTGTATCTCACAACAGATGTTGCAACCAAGTATTACAGTTGACCAGTCCTTCATGACTTTTCCAAACACTAAAACAAAATGTCTTCTTGAGAATCATAATGAACAAACATTGAACTGAATGAATTCAGTCATGTGTCACTGCACCAACAACAGCAGCGCTCCATGCATTATCAAAGAATGTCTAATATGCAGATTAAGGTTGCATGTGACACTGTAATACAGTATGATGGAGCTGGTTCCTCTGTGTGGTGCAGACTGACGATCAACCACCATGGGAAAGACAAACATGTGGTTTGCAAAAAATGCACAAGACAAATGAATGATTTAAAAAGAATCCTCCCTTTCCCTCTGAGCAGTTTTACTTTGGGCAAAGTTCCCATAAAATGACCCAAAATTGCGTAACAGTAAACTTTTTATATGTGATCATGAGACCTGAACAGTGATTTACACCTCACTGCCAGAGACAGTGAGGAATAATGAAAGCAAAACCAAAGCCATGGTTTAAAAGAAGGAAGGAAGTCATGCCTTTGGTGGTCATGCCAGTCAGGTGAGAGGAAATCTCCCGGTCACAGAGCTCTATAAGAGAGCATGGTTTCATATCAGGTCACTGAGACATCACAGAAGGTAGGAATCTGCAATTCATCCAATTAATTGAATTACATTGAATGAATATAAATGTATGGAAACACTTAACGTGAATTAACGTTAGTTAGTACATTATTAAGCATTATTATATAAACTAATGTGTTAAATGATGCTGAGTAATGCATACATAATGATAACTAATTACATTATTATTAATTACTTAATAATTTATTAACTAACTTTGAGTAGTAAATATTAATTAACTGCTTATTAATTAACATGTTTCCTAATCCTAAGTAATACATAATAATGATTGTTAATATATCTTAAAACAGTTCATTAATGCTTAATAATGTACTAACTAATGTTAATTAAGGAACCCTTGTTGTAAAGTGTTACCAAATTTATAAATTATGAATAAAAAATGTCAATGTTATATTTCTCTTCCTCTGCAGAGAATTTTCAAAATGTTATATTTTCTTTCTTTTTTTTTTACAGAATGTCGCAAAATTTGTATTCGCATGTGTTCATTACACTGTTACTTAGTTTTTGCATATAACTCTTCACTGCTGCTGTACCTACTGAGTTTGAAGAATTTCATCCATTTTCTTTCTGTGTGTTTTTCTCTCTCTCATCGTCCTCCTTTGGCCACCAAAGACAAAAAGAAGCCGGGTCTTCAAACTGAGATGGAGCTACGTGTGGTGAACTGGAAATTATGTGAGTATTTACAGAAATATTGTAAATGTTTTTGTTTTTGTTATAATCTGGTTTGAATCCTTGTGTCACTTCTCTGTGATCAGACTTGGATCATTTTCCTCCGTCCTTGGTTTGACCCAAAGTTTTATTTTTTGCAGTTCTGCTTTTGATTTGTCAGAGATTTTATTTGACTTACATCACTGAGTGATGAAACAGGGTGTGACCAGTCTGTACAGGAACTGTCAGTCATGGGGGTGACACACTGGCTAAAAGATGGGAGGGAAAGCAGGAACTATTTTTCACCACCTAGTTTACGGAACTGAAACTCCCTTGTTCCATGGATTTTACATAACACGTTGTAGTTAGAGTTCAAATATTAAAGGCTATGCAGGGCATACAAACATTGTTCAGACCCGTTAGACCTTATTCTGCCTATTTTTGTTTTAGTTTTAACGCTAAAATAATTTACATTCATTTTCCTTAAACTGTAGCTCAGATTCATTACATTCTCTTGATCTCCTGATGTTTCTGCACATTCCTTTGTCATTTCATTTTCAAAAGAATCAAAAGTGATTTTCTCTGCTTTGTCATTTAGGGGGTCTAAGTATAAATGAATGAGTAAAAATAATTGATTTAATGATTTTTAAATATCCATCGTCTCCACTCGGAAATTTGCTGAATTTAATATCCCAAGATCAACAGCTGTTTTCATGTTGCTGTGCCTCCAGTTGCTGTCAGCATGATGCTGTTCACCGTGAGCTGTGGCCACACTGCTGCTGCTCTCAGTGTGAAGGAACATCTGGCCCACTGTCTGGAGGACAAAGACCATGAAGTGCTGTTGAACACTGTGAAGACCGGACTCACACCCATTAACAAACCTCATCACGTTGCTATTGTTGGGGCGGGCATGGCCGGACTGACGGCTGCAAAGCTGCTGCAAGACGCAGGACACAAGGTACAAACAACAGGTCGATACAATGAAGCTGTAGGAGATGTTTGTTCAGCCACTAGGGGGCGACTGAACACTGTGGAACTACCTCATTTAGCCTCCTAACTTATTTAACAGAAAACAAATGTATTTAGAATATATTGTGTTTTTGAGCTTGAATTAACTCACAATGATGAGACATAAATAAACTATACAGAACTCTGGATGACATCATGTGTGGTTATTCATGAGGAATGTTATTGCACAGATTTTCTAAATTCACATACTGCTTGTTTGATTGATGCCTTCTCTGACAAAAATATATTTTGAAGATTAGATACCTCTGGCTTATTATGTCATTGTTTTATCTCTTTGATCAAGGTAACAATATTGGAGTCTAGTGAGCGGGTAGGTGGACGTGTGGAGACCTACAGGAATGAAAAAGAGGGCTGGTATGCTGAAATGGGAGCAATGAGAATCCCAAATTTTCATGAGTGAGTCACAGTTGCTCTTAATTTTGTAACTTTTCCCCTTAAAGCAATTCCAATGTCCATTTATCTGCATTGCCGACGTTACACGCAACGTGTTGCTAGTCCAAAATGCTGTGTTGGTTAGTTGGTGCCAGCAGCAAATAGCAATATTCAGAGAATGTTTTAGGAGAGGACAGTTTGAACAACTCTTGTTCACATTGGTGTTTAGTAGCTTTGCTCTCAGAGGTTTCACAGTCTCATGATTTTCTGTCTCAACAGGATTGTCCGCTGGTTTATCAGTAAACTGGGCCTCAAGCTAAATAAATTCAGAATGGAAGACCTCAACACGTTTTACCTGATCCATGGTCAGAGGAAACGGACCTACGCAGTGAAAGCAGACCCCGACATCCTGAAGTACGATCTGCCAGAAGGAGAGAGGAATAGGTCGGCCGAGGAGCTGCTACAGCAGGCTTTGCAGAAGGTAGACTGGCATGAGCAGGGAATTTGAAGTCTCTTGTTTTTTACTGTATAAATGATGGTGATATGGGTCTACAGTAGTGTGTAGTTGTGAGTGTAACTTCTAACTGTAATTAATCTCTTCTGTAGGTGGAAGATGAAGTGGAGGCACACGGTTGCTGGGCAGCGCTGAAGAAATATGACCACTACTCTGTGAAGGTAAAGCCCAGTGAGATTCATGAGAACGTCTTCCAGCACAAACTGAACACTGAATTGTTTCAGTTTGAGTTAACAGATAAAGTACAATTCAAGGAGAGAATTAGACTCCACAAAGACATTTTTGTGTTTGATTTTACAGGAATATCTGAAGAGCGAAGGCGGCCTGAGTGCAGAGGCAGTGAGCATGATTGGAGACTTGCTGAACGAGCAGAGCCTCATGCACCTGGCTCTTACTGAGCTGATCTACCTCAACGCTGACGTCAGTGACCAAACCCAGTAAGATTATTGATTTACTATATTTTTACGTCTTTTAGCAAAAAGGACATAAAACTAGACAAGTCCTGTCAGACCAGTTTCTGCTCCAAAGTGTTGCACTCATTTGAGGACAAGGGATGGTTGTTGAAATCTGACATTCTGGCTTCTGCACTGGATTGTTTGATGCTTTGAGGACCATCAGTTTTATAGTTTTGGGTGTGACAAGTCTCTGTGGTTACTTGGCTTTATCAGAGCAAAGATAAGTCATAGGAGGCAGGTCAATCTTTGGCTAACCTGCATGTATCAGGAAGCACTGCATTTTTTGTTGTTTTTCTACTTTTTATTCCACCCTCACAATGTCTGCCAAGAACCAAAGGAAACGGCAGCCATGGCTTGACTTGCTGTAATTGCCCCAGGCTGAATGGTTCAGTACAAATAAAGATTTGTCTTTTTCTTTTGAAGGTACGATGAAATAACTGGTGGGTCAGATCTTCTGCCCAAAGCTTTTCTCTCCGTCCTCGACGGGCCCATCCTCCTCAATTCCAAGGTCAAACGTATCAGCCAGTCAGCTAAAGGTGTGACTGTGTCATATCAGACTGAAAACCATTCTTCTTTGACGGACCTTCATGCAGATGTTGTCCTTGTAACAACCACAGCCAAAGCAGCTCTCTTCATAGACTTTGACCCACCTCTTTCCATTCACAAGATGGAGGCTCTGAGGGGAGTCCATTATGAAAGCTCCACTAAGATCATCCTCACCTTCAGTGAGACGTTCTGGGAGGAGGACGGCATCCACGGGGGAAAGAGCATCACTGACGGACCCTCTCGTTACATCTACTACCCCAGTCACAGTTTCCCAAAGAACAAGACCATCGGCGTCCTCCTGGCTTCCTACACCTGGTCTGACGACTCCCTCCTCTTCCTAGGAGCCAGCGATGAAGATCTGAAAGAACTGGCTCTGAGGGATTTGGTGAAGATCCACGGAGAGCGTGTCAGGTCTCTCTGCACAGGAGTGGTGGTGAAGAGGTGGAGCTCAGATCCTCACAGTTTGGGCGCCTTCGCTCTCTTCACACCTTACCAGCATTTAGAGTACTCTAAGGAGCTCTTCAGAAGAGAAGGCAGGGTGCACTTCGCCGGCGAACACACGGCCTTCCCTCACGCCTGGATCGAGACGTCGATGAAATCAGCGATCAGGGCGGCTACAAACATTAACAAAGGAGTGCACAAGGAACCAGCTAAACAGCGAGATGAGCTCTAGGCTGTAGAATTGGTTTTGTAGGAAAATCAGTGTTATGGTAACAATGAAATGGTAGGAAATGTTAAAAAAGAAATGACAGCAGAATTGCACTTTTTCTCGTTGATTTCTTATTTTTTAATTATTGATTAATCCACAGATTATTTAAAACAGTTAATTATTTGTTCATCACAATTTCACAGAGCACAAACTGGTGTCTTCAAATGGGCTAATTTATTACTTATATATCTAAAACATTATACTAATCAGATGCATTCCCTGATGTTCTACCATGGTCAAACGTATTAAAGCCTTTGGAAACATGACTTTAAATAGTAAAAATGCTTATATTATATCAAAGTCAAGTGCCTCATTAAACATCCACAAAAGTCTGAGTGACAATAACTATTCAAAACAATAACAGTGTGGGCGTGGCAGATAATGCTATGATTGACAGCTCCCTCGTTTTGATTGACAGCTGGCTCCGCTCACTTAAACACGGCAATGGCGACCGTAAAAAAAAAAAAAAAAAAAGAAAAGTCCTCACTGGAGGACGTGCATTGATCGATGCTATCGATGCTAGTTAGCTAGACTATGACCAGCTTTCGTTTGGGAGCGTCATAACCGTCTTGGTCATGTCTCACAGAAAAAAAAACTGCTTTTAACCGTCACTCATGTCTGTGTGTGAGCGCGACGAGGGACTGACTGACACAGACAGGTCGCACTGGAACGCAAATAAATGCTAAACGCTAATCGCCGATTTACACACACGCACGTGGATTTGGTTTTCCAGGGGCTTTAACTAATCTAACCACTGTTGGTGCAGTGAGAGCAGGACAGTTTCCCCGCTCTGTGCAGGAACAGCAGAGGTAATGTCAGACTCACCGGCAGAGTCAGCCAGTTTGCAGCCATCAGCACAGCACACCCAACATCGTAATTCAGCAGTTTAGATTTGTCCAGAGCGAGACTCACGATCAACGCAATAAACCACAACCAAAGTGCTCCCGTAATGGCTGCAATGGTGTAGAAAGCTCTTTTCTTTGATTGGTCCACCTGCACCCTGTCCCTACCCACATCCCCTGGTCCTGGACGAATCAGAACACGGAGAACACTGAGGCTGCAGAAAGAGACGGTGACTAAGAACAAGGCCACATAGCAGAAATATGGGATGTAGGGCATCTCAGGGGCATAGGTAGCTGTTACACTAAGCCACGAGAAGGTAAACAGCCAGCCGCACCCAATGCTGACATTTCTGATCCTGACCCCCCCTGACTGCTTCAGCCACAAGTAGGTGACAGGTCGAGCAGCGGCCAGGTATCTATCCACACAGGTGAGAGTTTGAAAGAATATCTGTCCAGGGTAAGTAAGACTAGATACATAAGCCCCCAAGTCAATCAGCACGGAGGAACCAACATCCAAACCCCAGAAGTAAAAGACAGCCCCAAACATGTAGATCATCTCCACAGCAATCGTGTTGTAGGTGAAGATGTCCGAGTGGCTCGTCGTTGCAAAGGAGCGCCGCTGCCGCCATCGACGGTGACCCAGGTAGAGGACGAAGGTGGAGAGCGGGAGAAGGAGGGAGATTCTGGTGACGGAGTAGATGATGGAGATGATATTCGCAGCTTCATTGTCTGAGCAATGGTACGTGGTACTGGGAGAGTTGGGGGAGTCTTGAGTGGTGTTGCTTTGTTGGTGGAGACAAAAGATTAAACAGGACAACAGTATTTAGGGACTGAAAACAAAATCACAACAGCTCTTTTTCAGTTGTATTAACGTGTGCCTACATTCACAGATACATTTCATTCAGCATTATTATGTACAGTATATACTACCAATGGCTCACTGGGTTCTTCAGATAAATGCTTATTAGGTGATAAAATATAACATTTGGATTGTCACATGTTACATCTATTTTTATTCACGATTTAAACAGGCATAATATTTCTATTTATTGACTGTATAAAACCTTAATGGGAATTATCTTGTTGCTTCTGTGTAAATGTAAATATTTGATCCAGTCCAAATTAATTTCATTTTGTATTATATCAATTTTCCTTTTATTAAAACACACACATTTTTGTAAAATCTTCATCTCATTCATCTTAATCTTCTTAACCTAAGACTTTTCTTTGTTCAACTTCTTCTTAATTGTTTTTTTTTTATTATTTAAATACCCAGACTGCATCAACTATAATGTTGTATATATCTTTGGTACATCTGACAGGCAATATTGTACTCAGAGTTCTTAAAAATAAAAATGTAAGCAAGGACAGTAGTATTGTTTATTTATTGTATGTAGATTTAAAATCATGTATTTCATCACCTACCTTTTCTGTGTGAATAGCAGCATATTGCTGCCTGCTAAAAAAAAAAGTGATTACAAATTACACAATGTACTTTGATGCAAGGAAAGCTAAAAATTTGATCAAGTAATAATCAAGTAATTTCTTGATGTTAAAAATAAAGTTATTAATATAAGAAAACTAGTCAAGTCAACACAACAATGTGCAAAATTGTAATATTTCAACATTAACAACCATCCTGGGATGGACAGACACCAACCTCGTCAGCAGTGTTTCTTCAAACTCTCTGGCGGCTCTTCACAGTGTCTGATCCTTATACGCTGAAACACTGCGTGAGCGTACAAACTGGACAAACTGCAGCAGGACTGTTGGTCATGGAGTTTTGCATGCTGTCAAACACATGAAAAATACTTATGTAATGTGAATAATGGCAGGCAAATGTACTTTTCCATCACGCTGACCCACTGGGTGACGGTGTTGTCATTGTAGGCAGGGTCCGTGTATTTTTCTTCTATGCTATCCTCCAAACTGGAACAATTTGAATCAGTCATGTGCTGCCGATGTTGGCTCAACAACATCATTTATTCAAACCTGTTTGACAGGATTCAAATGAGCCACAAACAAAGACTGCTGTTTAATCAAATGAGCATCTCTGACTGCAGCACTTCATACTGACCACAGCCATTATACAAATACAAGCTACTGTCATCATCAAGGGTCAAAACTTAAAACTGACTTTCCAGCTCAACTCAATTAGGTCAAAGGGTTCAAGCATTAATAACTCTTCCATTTTTTTTTAAATACAATTTTTCAGAAATACCAGAAATGCAAATTGTTGAGACTCAAATAATGAAGTGGTATATTTTATTGATAAAAAATGTATGATTTATGACAAGGTTAATGGGGAAAAAAAATTGGGACTGGAAGTGATTCCAGTGGGAAAACAAAAAGTTCTATGACACCATTTTATAAAGCTGTAAAATGAAACATATGCATGTGTTACATTGCCATCTTAATACACCCAACATGTCCGATTATAAGTATGATGGTTTTTCAATATGTACATATTCTATCAATGTATATTAAACATGAATTTGAGAGAGCAATTTTAATATTAACTCCTTCGTAAGACACTCCTGATCAAATTAAAATCAAGTAAAACTCTAAAATAAAACTTCTATGACTCTTATTCATTTCTCATGAAGTTCTAATTCCACAGCCATTGATCCAGTTCCTCATTCAGACTCAGTGTTGCGTTTACAGCCTGGTAGTTTTCCTGCTCGGTGCAGAAACAGCAGAGGTAATATCAGACTGCTCGGCAGCTCCAACCAGCTTTTAGCTGCTCCTACCACACACCTCACACCGTAGCTCACTGTTGGAAGGGAAAATAAGATGTTCTGAACCAGATTTGCTCCAAACTTCAACAACAGCACTGCCATTATGATTGTGATGGTGCGGAGAGCCCTTTGCTTCGACCGGTGAATGTGCAGCCTGTCCTTGCCCAGCTCTCCTGGCCGAGGGCGAATCAGAACACAGAGGACAGAGAGGCTGCAGAAAATCATGATGACTAAGAATAAGAACAGCTGGATGACACTTGGTATGAAGAAGTACTTTGGGTAGTTTTGGAGCAGAACAAGAAAAATAGGCCCTGCACAGCCCTGCAACCAAACCAGAGCAGTGCTGATGTTTCTGATGCGGACACCTCTCCCCTGTCTCAGCCTCAGGTAGGTGATGGGGTGAACAACAGCCAGGTAGCGGTCAACACAGGTCAGGACTGGAAAGTCCATCTGGCCAGCCCACAGGACGGATTCAATGAAGTATCCCACTGTTAATACCTTGGGAAGCCTGGCATGGATACCATAAATCTTGATGGTGTCCACTAACACTCCAATTAGTTCTATGGCGGCCATGTTGTAGGTGAAGAAGTCGGAGTGAGGCGTGACGGCCGCTCTGGTGCGCCGCAGTTTCCATCGCTGGAATCCCAGATAGAGGACGAAGACAGAGACAGGGATGACGAGGACAAAGTTGACTAAGGTAAGGATGGTATCCATGTACAGGGCCGTAGCACATAAACTGTCATACTGGGAGACATTGGAGGAAGGAGACTGGTCGTCAGTGAGGTTGGAGTAGTTAGTAACCCTAACCCAACAGGAGAGGCCTGAAGAGGAGAGGGAAATAAAAATAAAGTTGGGCAAATGAGATTATAGAGTTGTGCATTTCTTTCAGTTTCTTTAAAAACAGTCAGCAAAGGTTCTCCTGCTTGGTGTGGTCCAATATAACTCCTTATATCCATTGCTCTCGCTCCTTCTATGGGGCGACCAGATGAGAATGGGTGAAAATTGGGACAGGGGGTTTAGAAAACTGCAACAGCTATAATTAATGTAGGAACAGCTGCAGCCAGTGTGCAACCGGCAGGAGCTGGCCTGCGGGATGACTCAACCACCGCTTTTTAATGGTTTATCAGGCAATAACTACTCTAGACTCTGTTCTCGTGTAATTTTAGCCATATGGAGAACCAGGAGTATTCCCTAAGCGTTTTACAACAAACTGCTGATTTCTTGGCATGAAACACAATATTTTAAATAGGTAGAGGTCATATATTTTTCTCATGGCACAATTCAATCGGATCACAAAATAAAAGTTTGAGTCACTTACATGGAGATTTATTCCGAATTGAGGTCCCATGGCGTGTGTTACTTCCTGCTTCCGCTTAGGCTCTCTATACAATCTGCACGCAACAACGCAAGCATGCATGCATGCATAACAAAATTTACAAAGTTAATCATGCATGCACACACACGTTGCTGCGTGTGTCTCTGCTTATATTGATATCGCTGGAACCCCATAGTGTGGGTTTACTATGGTACTTTGCATCACAAATTTTAATATCAATTCACTCTAATATTAATTGTTATTGATTCATATTGATATTTATAATGAGGCATAAGGATTCATCTACATGTATTTTTCACTTTAATGGAAATTGAAAAAAGAAACAATTGTACATTTTACAGATTATTATTATTATAAGTTTTGTTCACTTTTTTCTTTACAGTATTTTAATAACTGGGAAAGCTGAGGTCAAAATTCAGAGGTTGATTTTCTCAAGTCAAATTGAGCATCACAGACTGTTGATAATTTAGCTAAACAGCATTAATCCAAAAACTGGAAGACACATCTGAAAACCTGGAAACATTTCCAATACTGCCCAACTTCTTTATAACTTGGCTTATGACTTTACAGTTTCTATTTTCCCATTACTCAGCTTGTAATTGGACTATTCATTTTCCATCATATTAAGCATCACAAAAAGAACAATCACCATTTACAGGTAGACTTTTAAACATTACTAAACATGAAGAATGTATCTACATGTTTGGGTAATATATCACTAAACTGCTATTAAAATATTCAACATTACTATGAGTTAAGGAAAAATCTAATAAAAGATTTTGTTTTGTTGCCAATGACAAGAAAATCTCTAATGTTTTTCAACTTCAGGCCAATTGCTGCTTTTTGCCCAAAATTTGTTAGCTTTTTCCTTTAAAAATTATCAATAGTTATTGTTTTCCCCACTTCACATATAATTTTCTCTTTCTGTTGACTGTAATACACAAACAGATGAAACATGAATGACAAATGCTGCCTCACCAAACATGATGGTTTTTGATCTTCTTTCTGCGGTGCCTCCTGATTCACTTCTCACTGTGTGGAGGTCTGTGGTCTGACATATACTGTACCTTAGAGTATATATAGTGTACGTGTGGGGGTCGTCTTTTGCGTTTTTATGAAGACTTTGTAGGCAAGACTAGTAACGTCATCACTGTTCACACTCATTATCATACAGACAAGCTCATTATAATATGTCAAATTTCATGCAAATGTATAGTTATGTCTTCTATAGAAACTACTCTCTGCTACTTAAATAAAAAAGGGGCTCGTGCTTGGCTTTTATCACTGCTCAGTCTGATCCAACCTACACAGAAAGGTAATACATGGCATATATGTCCCTACTGTATATCAAGATGTTACCGTATATGTCACTTAACATAAAATTATAAGACATGAGTTTGATATAGGTTTATAACATGAGATCCTCATTGTAAAACATATTCTAAAAAATCTAAAATACGGGCATTTGTATTGTATGACAAGTTGCAACAATATACATTAATATAATTTGTATAAGCAAGTTTATTAAAGCAACATACATTTAACAGTTTCTTTTCTCACTTACTCATTTCTCATTAAGTTTAAACATTGCATTCTGGGAAAATAGATTATAGCTGTATATGATCAATCATGAATAAACAAATAGATTTTTTTTGTTTTTGTTTTTGCGTAAGACACAACTAATAAAAATGGCAACAAGCCTCGCTAGTAATATACATGCAAAAGACATTAAGCAGATGAATTAGATTTACCACCAAGGTGCTCGATGTCCTGTACACACACATTGGTATTTGAATAAACACCTGTACGCACTGACAGATCATTTGAATCCTGTCAAGCATAATGTAGTGACATAGTGAAGCACAGCTATTGGTTATGGAAATATGTAACCACTGCTGCTGTGTTGAAAAAAATCAATGCTAAGTTTTAATAACTTGCTTTATTTTGAAATTTAACTGAACTAAATTTAAACAATTGAAAGTAAATTGAGAACAACTGCTAATTATTGTATGCAGATGATGTGGTGTTATTTATTTATTCATCTTATCACAATCCTTCACAACAATCAAACATTTAAAAGATTTTAAAATAGAAACTTTACATGAAAACCTGGAGAATGTGACTTGGAGTTGGTTCCCACTGCAGATGAATAGTTTGTACAACTGCAAACAGTGTGGTGAAAAATATGTACATTTAGTTAGCAGTCCCCGCCCTCACCATGGATCTATTGGTCCTCGTCCCTACGTCACCACATTCACGCGCATCCCTTGGCTGCACACACAGCCCTTCATGCCGTTCTCTCTCCTCATTGGATAAAGGTTGTAGGATACAAGGAAAGTTTTCTCCTCGGCTTACAGCAGAGCAGAGTGACTGACAGACCCGTGTTTCAGACCAAACACTAGAAGTGATTGCTGTCGGAAGATATAACTATTTAAGACTTATATTAACACAAACATTCCGCTTACTTCTGCTTTAACTACACTATAACAATGAATGTATGTAAATGTCCCATAGGTGGGCTGCAGGGTTTTGGTAAATGGGCTGATAAATAATTTGCAAAACTATTTTTGTCACTGCAGGAAAACCATTTTAGGAATTTATTTAGGGAACACTTCATATCCCCACACACCTGACTAACCTCCTTCAACTTAACGCTCTGACTCTTAAATCCTCATTCAGGCTCAGTGTTGCGTTTACAGCCTGGTAGTTTTCCTGCTCGGTGCAGAAACAGAAGAGGTAATATCAGACTGCTCGGCAGCTCCAACCAGCCTCTAGCTGCTCCTACCACACAGCTCACACTGTCACTCACTACTGTTAAGGTATATGACACACTCTGAGCCAGATTTGCTCCAAACTTCAACAATAGCACTGCCATTATGATTGTGATGGTGCGGAGAGCCTTTTGCTTCGACCGGTGAATGTGCAGCCTGTCCTTGCCCAGCTCTCCTGGCCGAGGGCGAATCAGAACACAGAGGACAGAGAGGCTGCAGAAAATCATGATGACTAAGAATAAGAACAGCTGAATGACACTTGGTATGAAGACGTACTTTGGGTAGTTTTGGAGCAGAACAACAAAAATAGGCCCTGCACAGCCCTGCAACCAAACCAGAGCAGCGCTGATGTTTCTGATGCGGACACCTCTCCCCTGTCTCAGCCTCAGGTAGGTGATGGGGTGAACAACAGCCAGGTAGCGGTCAATACAGGTCAGGACTGGAAAGAGCATCTGGCCAGCCCACAGGACGGTCTCAGAGAAGATCAAGGCGTTTATTATCACCAGATTCCTGGTGTAGGTACCATAAATCATAACGGTGCCCAATGACACTCCAATCAGTTCTACGACGGCCATGTTGTAGGTGAAGAAGTCCGAGTGAGGCGTGACGGCAGCTGTGGCACGTTGCTGCTTCCATCGCTGGAATCCCAGATAGAGGACAAAGACAGAGACAGGGACGACGAGGACGAGGCTGACTAAGGTTTGGGAAATGAAAATGATGTTCTCCTCAGAGCATGGAAGTGGAGCGGTTAATATGGGGGAGTTGTCTGTCATTTTCAGGAGAGATGACTGAATTCAGATGGTCTGACTGCAGCAATGATCGTTCTGAAAAAGGAAAAAAAACTGTTTGATATTCTCTATTGTCTTGGATGTCTCCTGAGTCCAGGATACAGCGACAGTGGCCCTTTGGATTTTTGGTTAAACATATTGGTGGACTGGCAAGAAAATACCATAAAACCAGTAAAAACATACTGTATATTATAGATCATTACATCTGTTTTTAATCCCCAATCCATCAAAGTAGTATCACATGTATCTCTAGGATGATGAAACAAATTTGAATAAATGTGAAATTGTTAGTTTCTGTAACTAAATTGTGTTCTCAAAGTTTATCTTTTGTATTATTATCCATCTTGATATTGTCTGGCAACTTTAGTGTTTCAATATTTAAACGAAGAGGTTACATGTCAACATGTTTTGTAACATTATTTCAGGTAAATACTACCATGAATCCTTCATTTATCTGTTCATATTTAATATTTGTTATGCAAATTGTTAAATATATTGTGTTTTTATGTACATGCATTGTTTTCTCCATTGATTTGAGCTGTATTAAAGGACAATTCCAGGCGAATTTAACTCAGGGGTGTATTTTCATATCATTTTAGGTCTAAAAGAATGAATCTGAAGATTTTCAGTTTAATCGCTCCTGTTTTGCGGTAGTTGTGTCTGTCCCTGCATCACCACGGCAGCAATGAATGGGAGTGGATGTAAGTTCCGCTGTTTAGGCTGTTTACACCCCTCAAAGCCGCAATTTTTTTTTCCACAGAAAGCATCAGATGGAGACTCAAACATGCACCGAGAAGTTTATTTACTTCAAGCAAGCCGACATGTTTGTAAAACTAGATCTAATTCAAAGTCTCCCGGAGTCTCGCGCGAGCCCGAAGTTGCAGCGCTGGTGTATTCAGGCGCAGTCGGAGCTACCACTTGTGTCATAAACACAGGAATATCAACTCTTTACTTGCTTGAAGTGTACATTTATTTCCACAGACAGCGTCAGGTGGCTACTCAAAGATGCGCCGAGAAGTTTTTTTTACTTGAAGCAAGTAAAGAGTTGATATTCCTGTGTTTATGACACAAGCGGTAGCTTTTCCCACTGCTCCTGAACACACCGAGCACGGCAACTGGGTCTCGCGCGAGACTCTGGGAGACTTTGAATTAGATCTAGTTTTACAAACATGTCGGCTTGCTTGAAGTAAATAAACTTCTCGGTGCATGTTTGAGTAGCCATCTGATGCTGTCTGTGGAAAAAAAATGCGGCTTTGAGGGATGTAAACAGCCTAAACAGCGGAACTTACATCCACTCCCATTCATTGCTGCCGTGGCGATGTGGGGACAGACGCAGCTACCGCAAAACAGGAGCGATTAAACTGAAAATCTTCAGATTCATTCTTTTAGACCTAAAATGATATGAAAATACACCCCCGGGTTGAATTCGCCTGGAATTGTCCTTTAAGTTTTGTATGTCTGTACTCAATGTGTATTCCACAAATTTAAATATATGACTGAATACATTTAAAAATATGTGTCCACATACTTAAATTGTTATGTGGTCGTTCACTTTAAGCATCCATGGGATGAAAACTCTAAAAAGATTGATTATCTCTTTTCCTCATTACTGATTAATAATTAACTCCCTGATAAATGTTACCTCAACACACGTTCCTGACCTTGTTTCTCCAGCGTCTTCACAGTCACTCCTCTGTTTTTGGAGGTTTGTTGTCCCAATATGACCGTGCCTTTGTACGTTTGTGTGTATGTGTTGTATTGCATTTGTTTGTTTTTATGTATGGAGGCAGGACCACACTCTCTTGCAATATGGAAACCACAGAGAGGTGTGCCAAACATTCCCTCATGAAAAGTGATGGCTAACAAACATTTCAATAATATTTGCAAATATGCCAGTCATGCTCATAACCATTTTTGTGTTCAGTAGGTTCTGTGAAAATAGATTTGGTGGTACTTGTCATTATCCTGTTGACGGTATTTTTCCGCTGGAAAGTTTCCAAGTTTTTTTTTAAAGTATATTTTTTGGCTTTTTGCCTTTATTCGATAGTCCACAGTATAGATTGACAGGAAAGGGGGAGGCAGAGAGAGGGGGAATGACATGCAGGAAAGGTCTGCCCGACGCGGGATTCGAACCGGGGATGCCTGCGTTGAGGACTGTAGCCTCCACATGGGGCGGCCGCTCTACCCACTGCGCCACGCACCGCCCCGGAAAGTTTCCAAGTTGCCTGATCAATCTTACCTGACCAACTTATGACTCAACAATCATTCTCCAGAATTGTCTGTTGCACCTTCAGTGGAGAGATGCTTACTAAACCTTGATTGCTTCTCGGTTGATAAAGCATGAAACCTTTATTAATTTGCCCGTCAGTGTCTCTTCTATTGGCCCATTGGCTTTATAATGCAATTAGAAGAACGACTGGGCAGCAGCATCTGATCCAGGTGCACCAACACATCTATAATCTCCACACTCCAGTCTTTTTCTGATCAAGCTAATAATAAAAACATTTTGTGATGTACTAACTTGTTGTACCAACTCCACTCAATAAACACAGTTCGTGCCGATGCCCGTATGTGGCTGAGATCGTGTTTGCCTGTGATGGAATAATGCAAAAATGACATTTGCCTATTTGGATTATCGGTGTAATTTATTATCGGTTCTGTATTGTGGGAAGAAAAAAAAACACTTCTGACAGCTGTCAATCAGAACACACCCTCACCAAGTAGGACTGAAGCAGGTTTCAGTGAGCAGCAGTTAGCTACAGGAGAAGGAAGGTGAGTGTCAACCACAGCACAGGTGCAAAGGATGTGTGGGTTTTATCAGGTTTTATAACTCTCATCACTTCCTCTTTCCAGGTTTCCAGACAACATGATGTCTGTCAACTCGTCCTTCAACTCCTCTGATTCCTCCCTCCATCTTTTACGCTCTCGCTGCTCAGATTACACACCAACCATTTTCAACTTCACCGCCTTCACCGTGGCCAACGTTCTCCTTCTGCCTCTCTACGTCCTCGTCCTCAGCATGGGCTTCCAACGCTCTGCTCTCACAACAACTCACTCAGATGTCTTCACCTACAACGTGGTTGCCTTGGAGATGATGAGCATCCTGGGGTGTTGCATCTACTGCACAGGTGCCTTCACAGGTGATGTGAGCGTGGGACGCTGGTTGCCAACATGACGCACGTTTCGGCCCCGACCTACGTGATGTGTTTCATGGAGTCGCTGACGATGTGGTTGCCCAACAGTCTGGTGCTGCCGCTGCTGTTTCTGCACAGAGCAGGAAAACTACCAGGCTGCAGGGTCGACACACAACGAGCAGCATGAAGATGTTAAAACATATTTAAGATGTAAATGAACCACGGCTTTTTCAATAAAAGAGATTAATCTAATCTGTATCAAGTGACATATTATTAAAGATAAAGAAAAAGATAAGAAAATAAATCAATAAGAAGGGTTAGGGTTTGGCCCTTCACTTCAGGGGAATTCCGGTCATTTTTGACCCCTAAATCATTTTCTTTCAACCACAACAAACACTCAAAAAACAATCAAATATCTATGGTACATGACTGGAATCCTTATGACACACCACTGAACTCATATAGTGTACAGTATAAACAGTATAAACTTTGTGTTTTTGCATGTAGTCACTCACCTCAGATAGCCAAACTCTGAAACATCCTGGAAAGACATTACTATCCTATCACAGAGCGCCTGCTCTCCCCGCCACAGAAACAAACACTTTGTCCTTGTTGTGATGATTTCTTTACAAAAATAAACAGTCGAGCAGTGCAGTGGAAATTTGCCTGCATCAATTTTAGTCGTGTTGTTTTGCTCCCCCCAACACTGGGTGAACATCAGGAAAACGATTTAGGGGTCAAAAATGGCTGGAATTCTCCTTTAAGATACTTCACTATAACTGTGATTGGCGGGTCACATGAGATCATGTTGTGTACACAGTCTGTATGATGCTATTTGAATAAACACCTGTCTGTGTTCATACATCATTTGAATGAACAAATTTGAATGTCAAATATAATGGACTAATAAAATATTTGATATGTTATTTGAATAAAATTCTCCTCTTGAAATAAGAATTTATGTTGTTTTTACACTTCTGGAAATTAATTGATTTAAACACTAATAAAACAGTTGTTCAAATTCTCATCTGTTTTTCTGATTAGTTTTTCTTTGAGTGAAGAGCTCATATTGTTTTTATTAAAAATAGTAAGTAAAATTAATCTTCTTTCTAGATCCACGATAACTCTGGTAGATGTTGTTTTAGATGTTTTAGCATTTCAAACATGAGAATTAAATGTAAAGACAGTTTGTCTGTGGTGATGATTAACAGGTTGTAGCCACAGTGACTGCAGAGTCAAACAAAATCCTGAATTTGTGTTGCATCCGGCAGAAACGCCTCAGTCCCCTGACGTCTGCTGCGTCTCATCAGTATCGTTGCATCAGCAGCTCAGAGAAGCTGCAGACCGACCAACTCTGTCAACGAGGTAGGTGCTCTTAGATCAATCATTAAACATTATTTTACATTTGCAAATCTGAATATTGTGCTTTTCATATCCATATTTTACAGATCATAAATGCGTTGCTATTGCTCACAAGTTTATTGGTCGAAAGTTGTAGAATTACATTTTTTTTCCAGTTTTCTCAATTTTCTACAAAAAGTCTTATTATAATATTTGAGACGTCCAATGATCCCATGATGCTTAAATGCTAATTCAGTTTATGACCAGTTCTTGCTTTGGTGTCCAACATCTGCTATCCAAACAAATGGTCTTATCGTTTTAAAATGTAATGTCATATTTGTAATTTGGCAAAACTGTTCTTACCAGGCCACATACTAATTATCTTATCATATACTATAATATAATTTACTACAAACCCTGGTAGGTGTCACTGAAGGAAAATATAATAGTATGCACTTGTTGTTCATACTCAGATTGAGATTAATGAGTTTGGTTAGTAAATTCAAACAAACAAACGTTAAACTTTCCACAAAAAAAAAAGCTTCAGCTCTCAACTTTGTGTTATGTAAGACTTTGCATCAAAAACTGGAGGAATTTTAAACGTTTGACCAATAAACAGCTGAGGTATAGAAACATCTATACCTTTATGGAGCTTTAACACAAACATCTACCTATTAGTCCAGTAATTTTAAGCCAAAATGGGGGTCAACCTTGAACAAATTGCAACAGAAGCAAACTCAACTGATTTTGTATCCTCAACTTGTCCTGAGTGAGGGAAAAAAAGCCCTGAAGAATCCCATTAGGGGAAAGTTTCGAAAAAGACCAAATTATAGCTCATTCATACAGTATGTCCATTAATCATTTTTCTCACGTGAATAGGGTACAATTTTTAACCTTTAGATATCTCCATGAAAATTACCCAGTTAATTACTTACATTAAGACAAACTTTTTTTTTTTGCAAAAATCCCTATATATCCCTATATACTGTATAAAGGTGCTGTGGTGGTACCAACATGAAAATTGGGATGAGTTGACTCCATTGGTCACTCAACAAGAAACCACTTGAAATTTGAAGATGGCTGCAATTTTTCAAGATGACTGCCACCTGCTTAGAGGTGACTGCTGCTGAGATCAGGGCGCTCCAGGAGAAGGACACTTATCTTCTGATGGTTGTTTTGATTGAACAGTTCTTTAAAAAATATATTCTTGGCATTTTCACCTTTAAAGATAGATAAAGAGATATTTGTGAAAGGGGGATGGCGAGATGGAAGGACTTGCAGCAAAGGACATGGACTGGATTTGAACCCGTCGCTGCAGAAAGCATTCGTTTTACATGGTAGCCTAAGCGCCAGCTACTGTGTTCCTAACTGTAATATGTCAACAAGATTGAAAAAGACATTTTCACCTGCTATACCAAATGTTAAGATCTGGTGTTGTATGTATGCAAATTAGCCATACATAATTAGAAGAATTTCAAAAAACTTGTAATACATTTTTTGTTTGTCTAAATGCAAGTAATCAACTCAGTAATTTTCATGGAGATATCTAAAGGTTAAAAAAAATGTTTACCCTATCCATGTGAGGAAAATAATAATAGGCGTATGAATGGGCTATATTTTGGTAATTTTCAAAACTTTCCCCTAATGGGATTCTTCTTGGCTTTTTTTACCCTCACTAAGGACACGTTGAGGATACAAAATCAGTTGAGTTTGCTTCTGTTGCAATTTGTTCAACCTTTTTTCATAAAATGACTATTTATACTGTATGGAGCTTTAACACAAACATCTACCTTTATAGGACTGTATGGAGCTTTGATAGAAACTCTATTTTCCTACAGCTCCTGTCTGACGTCTGTTCTTCCACAGGCTGCTGCTACAAACCGTGGACATGTCGGTTAACAGCTCTTTCACCTTCAATGACACGTTGATGGACTGCTTCAACATCACAGCGGTCTTTCACATGATCATGGCCAGCTCTGTGGTGAGAAGCGCCCTGCTCCTCCCTCTCTCCACCTTCGTCCTGTACCTGGGTCAGCAGCAGTGGCAGCGGCAGCAATGCTCCTTTAAATCCACCAGCCACTGTGACTTCTTCACCTACCACCTGGCCGTGATGGAGCTGATCTGGAATGTGTTTAACCTCTGCTCCTACCGTGACCTAGCATCAGCTCAGCTCACAGAAATGACCTCTGTAGCAGCATATGCTTTATCACTGATCTTCTATGGACAGAACTTCTTCCACCTCCTCACCAGTGTGGACCGCTACCTGGCTGTTGTTTATCCCATCATCTACATGAGGCTGAAGAGCAGCCGTGGGGTCCAGATCAGAAACATCAGTGCTGTGTGTGTGTGGCTGCTGAGCTTCGTACTCTCAGGTTTATCATGTCTGCCCATCCCTGACTTTACCATCATTATGGCTGTCTGCTTTTTGGGTTTCTCCATTATAGCCATATCCTTCTGCAGCCTGTCTATTCTCTGCGTTCTGATTCGCCCCAGGCCAGGGGAAAGGGCCAAGGGCCGGCAGCAGTTTGACCAACCAAAGCAGAGGGCTTTCTACACCATTACAGCCATAATGGCAGTGCTGTGCTTCTGGATCCTCGGGTTTCTTGTGTTGTTCGCTCTCAAAAGTTCAACACTGCTCAGCCAAAGTGTCGCTTGTTTTTTGGTGCCGTCTGCAGTTTGGTTTAGCCTGCCCAGCAGTTTGCTGTTACCTGTGCTCTACCTGCACAGGGCAGGAAAACTATCCTGCTGCTCGAATCAATAAAATCTGAACAGCTGCAGAAGGTTTTGAGTCCTTTGTTAGATTAATTTTGGTTGCTGAAGCAAAGAGTTGCTTAGCTTAGCATTCAGTATGCAGTATATAGTACATGCCTACAATTAACACAGTATGTAGTAGGCATGTACGGTAGTAGGCGGCGGCACTGCCCACTCTCTTGTCCAGAGCTCCTGCTCAGTGGGTGGTGGTAATGATCCCTGAAATGGATAGCAACCTGCCATAAAACACAAAAGAAGAAGAAGAAGAGTGAGGAAAGTCCTGTACGACTGTTCAGTAGAGGGCAGTAACAAGAAGGCACTTTTATAGCAAAAGCAAGTGGGGGGAGGATAGATGTTGGGCACGAGCTGTAAGACAGTATGACCACCACCCTGAAACATTGTCTCTGAAATGAGGGAAGTTTTTCCCGAGACTGGATGTAACCACTTTGTGTATCATACCCTTTATTAGTTATTAGTAATTGAATCAGTCATCTATGTTAGAGTTATACAATTTGATGACTGCCTCTAATCACTCTGAAGCTTTGCCTAAACGCCTCATGTCCCCCTGACTTCCCCATGAAATGTTGCATTACTGATGGTCTCAGTGCAAGAAGTACAAAGGTGTAAGTGATTCGTTGTCATATGAAAAGACCCCCAGATGATCAAAGGTCTCCAGATGTGAATGGTGTCTCCATGCAAAGTCCCATTTGGTACAGTAGTTTAGAAGTGTCTTTGTTCTGGTTGGATATTTAAGGGAAAGAGCAAGGACTTCACTTTGAGTTGATCTGCTTACCAGAGCTCCCACACATCAAGCGTGTTGCATTATCTGTTTCTTAAGTATTGTTACTATTGGCTATAGTTTGTTCACTGTGTGCATCACAATAAACTGGAATGTTAACCCTTCATTTCAAATATTGCCTTGTTGAGACTTTTGTTCTATAGTTAAGAATCTGTTACTGGATATGTATTTGCTCTTTAGTTATATGGTAAGTTTTATTTGGTAACAATCATACCCTTAACCTCTGAGTGGAATAGAAAAGATTGAGTATCATGTTCTTTAACTATTGCGTTACGTTTTATGATCTCTGAATATCTCAACCCAGGTGTCAGGGCTGTTAATAAGGTCACTGAATAGTTTAAGTTTATATCTACCATCCCTGAACTAAGTTAGTCTAAAAGATCTTAGTTATATGGTAAGTTTCACTGGACGCTATTCACACCCTTAACCTCTGAGTTGGACAGACAAGATTGAGTATCATGTTCTTATACCTCTGAATACTTCAACCGAAGCATCAGGGCTATTTTTCTATGTTAAGAAGGTCACTGAGTGGTTTTAATAATCTATACCATCCCTGAAATAAGACTAATGCCAGATTTTGTAACAATAGAATTTAATTCTTAAAAGTTTTCATTTTTAATGATTGATTAACTTTTAGTTCCCAACAATACTTAAGAGTTATTTAAAAACAGAGTCAGATTAAGTAAATATTTACTTTACAAGATATGTATTGGGGAGATTGCTATTGCTATGGTTATATGTCTATACCTCGAAAACAACTCGTAATGTTCCGTCATTATCTGTATAGTAATATCTGTATAGTATCTGCATAGAGAGCACCTGAGTCAGGTTTGAACAGTGAAGCTGTTCATGTAAATGATGAAGAATGTAACACTGGTAATAAGTCTCACCGCTGCTCAGAGTGTGGGAAAACATTTAGCACAGCCTGGGTTTTGAAGAGACACATGAGAATTCATACAGGAAAGAAACCATTTGACTGTCCTACCTGTGGTAAAACATTTAGACATAAAGGGAGTCTTAGAGACACCTGTGGTAAAAAAAAAATTCACGCAAAAATGAATCTTAAAAAACACATGATAATCCATACAGGAGAGAAACCATTTCACTGTCCTACCTGTGGTAAAAAAAAAAAATTGTCATAAAAGGAATCTTAGTGTCCACATCAGAATCCATACAGGAGAAAAACCATTTGACTGTTCTACCTGTGGTAAACTATTTATTCGAAGGGCGAGTCTTGAAATTCACATGAAAACACATTCAGGAGAGAAACAATTTGACTGTGCCACCTGTGGTAAAACATTTCGCACAAAAATGAATCTTAAAAAACACATGAGAATCCATACAGGAGAGAAACCATTTGACTGTGCTACCTGTGGTAAAAAATTTGGCACAAAAACTATTTTGAAGGGACACATGATGATCCATACAGGAGAGAAACCATTTGACTGTTCTACCTGTGGTAAAAAGTTTATTTGAAGAATGGGTCTTGAAATTCACATGAAAACACATACAGGAGAGAAACAATTTGACTGTGCTACCTGTGGTAAAAAAAAAATTGCCACAAAAACTATTTTGAAGAGACACATGACAATCCATACAGGAGGGAAGCCATTTAGCTGTGAAAATTTAGACAACGAGAGAATATTATTAAGCACTTGAGAGTCCACACACAGGAGAAACCATTTGTTTGTGCTATTTGTGGAAAAGAGATTTACCAAACAGACACATTTTCTTTCACTCAAGTGTCCAGTCAAAATTGAAGCCATTTGGTTGCAGTGTTTGTGGGAAAACATTTATGGAGCTGGAGAATTTGGCGATGCACATGAAATCCCATAAAGGAGGGAAAGTTCAGGTGTTGTCATTAGAAAAACATAAATGTCCATACAGAAGTGAAACCATTTTCTTGTAGTGTGTGTGTGTAGTAGATTTATAGCAGTAGGAGATGTATGAGTATGTAAACTGTGTGTATGTAAAATGTTACTGAAGGCAGCAGCAGTGTGTGAGGCTGCAGTTATTGAACTGTAACAGCTGAGAATGAATTTGACATGTAGTATTTTGTTATGTTATGTTTATGATTTTCATGACATTAATGTTACCAATACATGTTAGTATCTGGAAACACGTGTATTGAAGGCAGCAGGAAGTGAAGCTGCAGAGTTGTTGGTTGAACTGTACTGTACCAGGTCATTACAAGTTGATAAAAATAAATGTTATTATGTTTTTAGCAAAGTGTCACAAATTCTTTAAAATCTCTTTCTGGTATTGTTGTACTTGGTGGACACATTTAGTTTTGTTACTAAACAAATTGAGGGTCATTAATAATTACAAATTGGAATACCATTTTCAAAACAATACAGGCGTGACAATATGTTGTCATGGTGATGTCGTATTGTTTACCTGACCCACATTTATACCGTCTTTCTCTCGTCCAGTAAAATGACATCCGGTTGGTTTGCTGACGGCCGATGGGAAGATGGATGGAGGGCAATCCTGGAAGAAAACCTGTTAGATTCAGCAAAGGACTTGACACTGGGATGGAGGTTCACCTTCCAGTAGGAAGAACAACCCTGAACAGAGCCAGATCTACAACGGACTGGTTTACATCAAAGCATATCCATGTGTTAGAACGGCCCAGTCAAAGTTTACACCTAAATCCTATACCGAGAATCTGTGGCAAGACTTGAAAACAGCTGTTCTCAGACGCTCTCCATCCAACCTGACTCGACTGGAGCTGATCTGCAATGAAGAATGGGTGTCTACGGGCACCGCACGTAGACACACCCCAAAAGACCTTTAGCTGTAACTGCAGTGAAAGGTGGTTTAACACGCCACACACAACAGATTTTTATTTATACACCCATGTATCATCTTTCACGGAACAATTTTGCGCTACTTTGTGTTTGTCTATTCCTTAAAACCCCAATAAAAAGAATATAAGAGTTGTGCAAAAACAAAGAAAAACTCTAAGGCACTCTCTTGAGTTAATAAAAATGCCTTTAATTATTCTGGCATTGTCACTATGACATGTTAAAAATGACTACAACGCCTTTCGGCATCAAGCCTTCATCAGGGAGTCAAAAAGAATATAAGTTTGTGGTTGTAACGTGACAAAATGTTGAAAAGTTCAAGGGGTATGAATCCTTTCGCAAGGCACTGTAGCTACAAGGAGACAATGATTTGTGTCTCTTTTGTTGCAGTGATGTCTCATCACAATCTTTAGCCTGAATAGTTTTTCTGTAACAGCTGTGATTGTGTTTTGGGATGTGACTGCTGCCAAATGTTGTTGGTGTTTCCAGCCACTAGAGGGCAGTGTTGATTAAGGTTGAAAGCGCTCACCAGTCCAGTCCAGACAGCAGCTGTATCAGCCGGCCTGTAACAGGACTCAGGAGGTTTTAGGTCAAAGGAGCTGTCAGTTATAGCAGCTTCTGGTGAAGTCCAGATTCCTCCAAAGAAGGCACCAGACAGATGTTCATCTGATCTTAGTTATGGTTAATGCTTAATCACCCTAATTTATACACATCTGATACATTTGATGTTACGTTCCACCACAGGCTGCTGGGTTTTTGGCTTTTACTCTGACACCAAGTCATTATCCTGGTGGGCACAACCTTCATACCTGTTTGTCTCTTGCAGAGGAGCAAGCCTCCAACCAGGAATGAAACCACAACAACCAGTGACGACAGACCTGCTACAACCGGCAGGAGGACTGAGGAGACGGCTTGGAGAGGTTGGAAGTGGTGGGAGGAGGAGGATCTGTAGCTGGAGAGTGGAGTGGGGACTGAATGAAACTCACAAATCACTGTTACAAATATTTTTACGTGACTCTAAACAGCCAATCGGACACATGAAGGAGACTTGGCTGTTTCTCACGTTGTGCTCAAAGAGAAGAAAAGTGGACACTGAAAATTCGACTTCCTTAATGGACGCAAAGCTACGTGCTCATCCTCCCAGAGTACGGCTCAAAACTTCCACGTCTCTTATTTTTTGAGACAGTGGTCATTATTAAAAAGCAGCAGTATTAGTTATTTGATGTGAAATTAGGTTTAATGTCTTAATTTTCTAAAACTTGGCACTTTAAGAGACACAACCAAAAACTTTCTGTAATGCACTATTTTGAAAAAACATCTTTATTTGATACAAGAAAAGAAAAATGTATTTGGTATGTGTGTTCTTTTATCTATTATTTACTTAACAATCTACTCACTAGACACAGATTCTGATGAAAGTACAATTCTACTTAAAGGCCCTGAAAAAAACAAAAAATAACAAACATTATAATGTTCCAGACATTCACTGGAGGAAAGTTTCACAAATGGACCTTAGTGAATTTTAATTGAACACCCCCCGAGTGATGATTTTTTTGTATAAATTTGTGGGGGATTCACAAGAAACGTGACAATTATATCTTAAAATGTAAAATCTGATCCTCAACCAGTTTTAAGCATTAAACCCAAAACTTCAGAGAAAATGGTATTCCAATTTAAAATTAATGAACCTTAAATTTGTTTAGTAACAAAACAAAAGATGTTTCCAAAGTACAACTATTCCAGAAAGAGATTTTACTTTAATTTGTTACCGTTTTATAAATAAAGTTGAACACACGATTCATTTGTGTCAACTTCTGTTACAGTTCAAGCCGTTTCATACAAATTTAAAATCATAAACTTAAACAAATTCTTTACATGTGAAATTCATTTTCACTATATTGTAATGAGCTGTTATAGTTCAGTAACTGAAGCCTCTCACACTGCTGCTCCCTTCAGTAACATTCATGAGTTTACATACACTCTCTGAGAACTGACAGTCACACGTGTACACGTAAAGATCTTCCTGTTGACAAAATGTCTCGTCACAAAAACTGTCATTTAAGACTACCTACTGCTTTATATCTAATCCACACACGCTACAAGAAAATGGTTTAACTTCAGTATGGACTTTCTGAACTTAAGTTCCCCCTTTATGGGTTTTCATGTGAATCGCCAAATTCCCCAGCTCCATAAATGTTTTCCCCAAATGGCGTCACTTTTGAATGAACTCTTGAGTGAAAGAAAAGATCTATCTGCTGGGTAAATCTTTTTCCACAAATAGCACAACTAAATGTTTTCTCCTGTGTGTGGACTCTCAAGTGCATAATTAAACTCCCTTGACGTCTAAATTTTTTACCACAGGTAACACAGTCAAATGGCTTCTCTCCTGTATGGCTTCTCATATGTTCATTAAGATTACCTTTAAGATTAAATTTTTTACCACAGGTAACACAGTCAAATGGTTTCTCTCCTGTATGGATTATCATGTGGTTCTTAAGACTAACTTTATGACGAAATTTTTTACCACATGTAGCACAGTCAAATGGTTTCTCCCCTGTATGAATTATCGAGTGTGTCCTCAAAATCCCTTTTGTGTTAAATTTTTGACCACAGATAGCACACTCAAATGGTCTCTCTCCTGTATGGACTCTCATATGGTCATTAAGATGACTTTTATGTATGAATTTTTTACCACATGTAGCACAGTCAAATGGTTTTTCTCCTGTATGGACTCTCATGTGTACCTTCAAATCCCAGGATTTTTTAAATGTTTTCCCACACTCTGAACAGCGGTAAGACTTCTTACCAGTGTCACATTCTTCATCATTTACATGAACAGCTTCACTGTTCAAACCTGACTCAGGTGCTCTGGTTTCTCTCCAGTCATCATCACGGTCTTCAGTCACACAGGACGACTCTGAGACCTCATCATCTGTACCTGGTTGAAGATCTTCAGGTTGATCTGAGTTCCTGGCTGGTTCAGATCCTCCACAGTCGTCTCCATCAGCCTCCATCTGTTCAGCTGAGCTGCTGGATGGAGGCTCTGCCTCAGTTTGTCTTTGATCAAGTTGTGATGATGACTGAGGTTTCTCCTCCTCATCCTCACTCTTCACATGAACATAAGTGATGGGGAACTCTGGAGTGGTCAATAGTTCTTCCTTTTCTTCTTTAATATGTAGACTCTCTGGGTTCTGCTGATCCAGACTAGTGGTCAACTCAGGAGGATCCTCTACTTTAATCATCAACAGCTGCTGGTCACCTGCAGAAACAATGAAACACACATTATGAACAACATTGTCTTCATACTGTCACTTATAACTGGTGTCTTTATGCACCCCAATCATCTTCTCAGTGGACACCAACAGCATCTCCTGCAGCCATGTGCATCCATTCATCAATCAGTAATCCATAAAGTCACCCTGATCAAACTGAACCCTCCAGTTACCACCATCAGAGCACACCTCCATAGAAAATGACTAGTAGTAATTAAGTATTGTTGGACTCTAACCAATGCCCTGAGAGCCCTGAGCTGCATCAAAGCTTTCAGACGTAGTACCATCAGTATTGTTACTCTGTGTGTGATGAAGACACAATTCAACACCTGAACCTAACAATGGTGTCTTATTGTAAATTTGGTTTGAAATTAACTACAACACAGAAAACCATGTGTGAAAAATAACCACTCTGTGATTTTGCCGATGACTCCAAAAACAGGACAATGGGAATTAATTCAAATGGGAAAAAAAGATGAATAGTTGCTAGTCAACAACAGCAATGTTGTTTTACAGAGGTCGCCTCAACAAAAAAGACCTTCTTAGTTTTTCTAACTTCTGTCTCGTAAAATTGTTGATAGCCACAGAAAAGTTAAAAGACAATACAACAAGTCCTCTTTCTCTACAAACCAGTGTCGTGCCAGAACTTGCTCATAAAGATATTTGGCATCCAGAGTGTTTCTTTTTTGCTTACTAAAAATTACTTTATATCACTCAGTGGAGTAAGATTTACAAGATTTGACCTCAACCAGTACTTTTTACCACTTGAAAAATGAGTAAAGGGACATTACAATGTAAAAATCGGGCTATTTCGCCTGCCAAAAACTGATTCATGCCTCTGGTATTGAACACAGAGGGATATTTTGCCCAACATTACTTTATATCACTCAGCAGAGTACGATTTGCAAGATTTGACCTCAACCAGTACTTTTTACCACTTGAAAAATGAAGAAAGTATTTTAACCTGTAATGAAACGTAATCATCAGAATGTAATAACAAGACCTCGTTTGACATCTTAATATGAACATGATCTGACCTGTGTCCATTTGTGATACATAATGATTGAATTCATACGTTTTGAGGGAAAAAAGGAATTTATTTTTGAACAGACAGACAGACGTACAAAACCAACAAGAAGCTGGAACAGATGCTGCAGAACCTGGACCTCTATTTCGCTCTTGTAATTAACGTAGATCGACCTGGGTCAGTGAGAGTGTGAGTCCTTCCCTTTCATTCTTGTGAATTTAGGACTGTGAGTCACTGACTTATTGTTTTACAACTGAGTGACTTGGAAGGAACACATTGATTCAGCTGCATTCAGGGCTGTAAATGAGTGACAATAACACTACAAACACAGAAGCTACAGAGGCTGATTTGGATTGGATTGGAATGTCTCTTTACACATTTTTCAAGTGGTAAAAAACTACTGGTTGAGGCCAAATCTTGTAAATCTTACTCTGCTGAGTGATATAAAGTCATTTTGGGCAAAATATCCCAATACCAGAGGCATGAAGTTTTTGGCAGGCAAAAAAAGCAGATTTTTACGTTGTGACGTCCCTTTACTCATTTCATTTTTCAAGTGGTAAAAAGTACTGGTTGAGGTCAAATCTTGTAAATCTTGGCCTACATTCTAAACAGCCAACGCGCATCACCGCCAAATCTGTTAACATCTGTTTTATTGTATGTACCATCGATATAAGCTGTGGCATAGCCTACTGGCTGTTTGAGCCTGATGAAGGCAGCCAATGGGCTCTATGCACAGCTCCACTACTTCCTGAACTTAAAGCAGAAGTAAGCGATCCGGTCGTTTTGGCTAATGCTGCGTTCCAGGCAGGCTTTTGAAACCGTAAGTTACAGCTTCAAGTCACGACTTTGTAGCGTTCCAGGCGTTTCTCCGTCCTGTTGCCTGTGAAAGTCACTATAACGGCCACTCGTAACTTCCGACCCGTGAACTCGCACCAGATCGAGCTGGTACCACTTCACAGGTCGGAAAAACACGAGTTACGGGCTGCCTTGAACGCACCATAACTTCTTGTCAGCCGATGGAGTTAGCAGCCCCCGCCATCATCATCGTCCCTACGTCACCACATTCAGGCGCATCCCTTGGCTGCACACACAGCCCTTCATGGCGTTCTCTCTCCATTGGATAAAACTTGTAGGATACGAGAAAAGTTTTCTCATCGGCTCAGAGCAGAGCAGAGTGACTGACAGACCCGTGTTTCAGACCAAACACTCTATGTAAGTGATTGCTGTCGAAAGATAACTATTTAAGGCTTATATTAACACAAAAATATCGCTTACTTCTGCTTTAAAGCTGCTCCTTTGTTTCCTGTCTGACATTATTGGACAAACTGATTAATCCAGGTGTGTCTGACCATTGTGACTATTCAGACACACCTGGATTAATCAGTTTGTCCAATAATGTAAGACAGGAAACAAAGGAGTAGCACTGGGTTCAGGAAGTAGTGGAGCTGTGCATAGAGCCCATAGAGACACAGAGAAGCTGCGCTCTTCTACACAGACCGTGCGCGCTCCCGCGGACCGGAAATCAGTTCCTGGCAGCAATAAACTTCTGGCACGACACCTGGACTTCGGGGTTTATTGACTTATAACTAAATCACCAACCGGTTTTGTTGAGAGCGACTCGAGGCAGCAGGAGAACATCTAACATGTTCCTCTGCCGCTCGATCTCCTGTCTGAAGCCCGAAGCCTCCGCCTCGTAGCCGGCTACGACTCTGTCCACGGCCGCTAAGATTTCCTGGGAGGCGGCGGTGAGTCTCTCAGTAACGAATCCTCTCAGAAACTCCACCTCAGACATTTTACTCAAACTCTCGGTTGTTTCCGCCAATCCGGTTTGGGTGCGTATATCATCCGAGTAGCTATATAGGCTACAAACTGCGGTAACTTCAGCAAACACTTCGCCAGCCACAGACTCGGGTTATCTGCTCTGTTCAGGACGCCGTGCTATCTCTCATCTCCTCCAACCAGACCCGCTTATTGCTCCTCCTCTTCCTCCTTCCGCTTCTTCTCTGTTGTTTCCGGAAGTGTAGACGCGTCCAGGTTTATTATTGCCCTCTACTGGACAGTCTTACAGGACTTTCTTCACTCTTTATTAAGAACAAAGCGGAGAAGTTCAAGGGGTATGAATCCTTTCGCAAGGCACTGTTGCTACAAGGAGACAATGACTTGTGTCTCTTTTGTTGCGGTGATGTCTCATCACAATCTTTAGCCTGAATAGTTTTTCTGTAACAGCTGTGATTGTGTTTTGGGATGTGACTGCTGCCAAATGTTGTTGGTGTTCCCAACCACTAGAGGGCAGTGTTGATTAAGGCGCTCACCAGTCCAGTCCAGACAGCAGCTGTATCAGCCGGCCTGTAACAGGAGGTTTTAGGTCAAAGGAGCTGTCAGTTAGAGCAGCTTCTGGAGAAGTCCAGATTCCTCCAAAGAAGGCACCAGACAGATGTTCATCTGATCTTTGTTATGGTTGGTGCTTGATTGCATTTAATTTGTACACATCTGATACATTTGATGTTACGTTCCACCACAGGCTGCTGGGTTTTTGGTTTTTACTCTTGACACCAAGTCATTATCCTGGTGGGCACAACCTTCATACCTGTTTGTCTCTTGCAGAGGAGCAAGCCTCCAACCAGGAATGAAACCACAACAACCAGTGACGACAGACCTGCTACAACCGGCAGGAGGACTGAGGAGACGGTGTGGACTTTCTTTAAGAGGCACAACCAAAAACTTTCTGCAGTGCACTGTTTTAAAATGCCATCTTTATTTGATACAAGAAAAGAAAAACATATTCAGTAAGTGTGTTCTTTTATCTATTGTATTATTTACTTAATCTCACTAGATACAGATTCTGATGAAAGTACAATTCTACTTAAAGGCCCTGAACAAAAAACAAACAGAGATTATGATGTTCCAGACCTTCATTGGAGGAAAATTTCACAATTGGACCTTTTTAAATGAACATCCCCTTGTATACATTTGCAACTTTAATTTGGTAAAAAAAAAAAATCAAGAGTGGGGGATTCATAAGAAACAATTCCATCTTAAAATGTAAAATGTGATCCTCAACCAGTTTTAAATATTAAACCCAAAACTTCAGAGAAAATGGTATTCCAATTTAAAATTAGTAAACGCTCTATTTGTTTAGTAACAAAACAAAAGATGTTTCCACCAAGTACAACTATTCCAGAAAGACATTTTACAGAATTTGTTACTGTTTTATGAAAACAATAAAGTTTAACACAATTCATTTTTATCAACTTGTAATGACCCATTACAGTTCAGTTCAACCACACTCTGCAGCTTCACTTACTGCTGCCTTCAATACATGTGTTTCTACAGACTTGTACCATGTACTGGTAGCATTCATTTCATGAACAATCTGTTTCATACAAATTTTTAAATCATAAACTTAAAAAAAAAAAAAAAACTTTACATGTGAAATTCATTTTAACTATGTTGTGATGAGCTGCACCCAAATTTGATTTGATTTGACGAACTAAGAATTACATGAAACTCAAGATAAACAATAAGAAGTCTTCATGTCTAATTTCCCTTCACAGGGATTAACAAAGTAAACCAACCAACCTTGTACAACATAGAAAAATTCAAGATAAACAATAAAATGTACAGTCCAACATTATCAACAGAAGAAGGAAGATGAATGGCTTCACTTTTGAATTAACTCTTGAGTAAAACAAAAGATTTGTCTGCTGGGTAAATCTTTTTCCACAAATAGCACAGCTTTCTTCTGTGTGTGGACTCTCTTGCATAATACATTTCCCTCAAAGTCTAAATTGTAGCACAGTCAGATGGTCTCTCTCCTGTATGGACTACCATGTGTCTCTTCAAAACCCATTTTGTGCCAAATTTTTTACCACAGCTAGCACAGTCAAATGGTCTCTCTCCTGAATGGACTATCGTGTGTTTCTTCAAAACCCCTTTTGTGCCAAATTTTTTACCACAGGTAGCACAGTCAAATGGTGTCTCCCCTGAGTGGATTTTCATGTGGACTTTAAGGTTACCTTTGAGACAAAATATTTTACCACAGGTAGCACAGTGAAATAGTGCCTCTCCTGTATGGATTCTTGTGTGCTTTTCAAGACTACTTTTATGTCTAAATTTTTTACCACATGTAGCACAGTCAAATGGTTTCTCTCCTGTATGGATTCTCATGTGTGTCTTCAAATTCCAGGCTTTTTTACATGTTTTCCCACACTCTGAACAGCGGTAAGACTTCTTACAAGTGTTACATTCTTCATCATTTACATGAACAGCTTCACTGTTGAAACCTGACTCAGGTGCTCTGGTTTCTCTCCAGTCATCATCAATGTCTTCAGCTTTGGAGAACGACCGTGAGACCTCATCATCTGTATCTGGCTGAAGATCTTCAGGTTGATCTGAGTTCCTGGCTGGTTCAGATCCTCCACAGTCGTCTCCATCAGCCTCCATCTGTTCAGCTGAGCTGCTGGATGGAGGCTCTGCCTCAGTTTGTCTTTGATGAGGTTGTAGGGACTGAGGTTTCTCCTCCTCATCCTCACTATTCAAATGAAGAAAAGCGAGGGAGAACGTTGCAGTGGTCAATAGTTCTTCCTTTTCTTCTTTACTATGTAGAGTCTCTGGGTTCTCCTGATCCAGACTAGTGGTCAACTCAGGAGGATCCTCTGCTTTAATCATCAACAGGCGCTGATCACCTGCAGAAACAATGACACACATCATGAACAACAGTGTCTTCATACTGTCACTCATGGTGTCTGTATGAATCCCAATTATCTTCTCAGTGGACACCAACAGCTTCTCCTGCAGCCATGTGCACCCATTCATCAATCAGTAATCCATAAAGTCACCCTGATCAAACAGAATCCTCCAGTTACCACCATCAAAGTACACCTCCATAGAAAATGACTAGTAGTGATAAAGTATTGTAGACTATTGGACTCTAACCAATGCCCTGAGAGCCCTGAGCTGCATCAAAGCTTTCAGACTGAGATAGAAAATGTACAGAATGAGAATAACAGTTACAAGTACCATCAGTATCGTTACTCTTTGTGTGTGATTAAGACATGATTCAACACCTGAATGTAAAACAATGGTGTCAAATAAGGTTTAAAAATTAACAACAGAACAGAAAACCATGTTTGTGTGTGTATGAAATGTGGGAATGTATGTAGTGTGGTCTAAGATACACTCCTGTAGTCCTGTAGGCGGTATGTATGGAAGGTGGAAACAATTGTCCTGAAAAGGACAAATAAATCTAAATCTAAAATCTAATCGATGTGGGAAAAATAACCACGGTGATGACTTCAAAAACAGGACTATGTGGATGAATCCAAATGAAAAAAGATAAACAGTTAGTCAACAGCAATGTTGTTTTACAGAGTAACCTTGCGTTCACACCACAAGCGGCGACCAGCTGCCTTTCATTTTCAAGGTCCTGTTAGAACTCTTTCCCTACAATCCGGGACTTCGGCGTTCATGGATTCAAAGTTATGGTCTTTGAAAGATTGATGATGATTATTAACGTAATTTAGACGGTGGAGCAAAAGGAACAAAAAAAAAAAGCCATTCTCTCTAGCAGCTGCAGACCTGGAGAGAAATTGACCAATAGGAACTATGCAGGCCTCACTTGGATTCAGAAAAGGAGAGTACATAGACACAGAATTTCGCCGTTACCTGTACCGGTGCCGCGTCGCCGGGTAACAGCGGTCCTGTTGCCGGTACCGGAGCCAGAGCCAGTTGCTGTTGCCCTGTCCGCTACCAGCAACGGCGTCAGTACCGGTACCGAGCAAAGCTCCAGAGCTCGAGGGAAGCTGGTTGGCTGCGCGGGCCAGCACAGGGCGTTGGTGTGTGGGTTAGAGGAGCAGGGAGAATCGGGCTCTGGAGCTCAGCGGAGTTGCGGTGTGCAGCAGTTTCACCGACGTGACCCACTAAGGCTGCAGCGGCGGCACCATTCATCCTATTAGCCATTTCTCTACCACTCCAATGAGTTTAGAAAAACTACGTAATGGGGATTGAAGACAGCGAGGAAGACTCAACTAAACAACAAACGACAAAACTAAAGTAATCATCGGATCGTTCGACAGATGGAGAGAAAGCTCCACCAAGATATGAACCTGAGAAGCGATGCTGCTGATACAGCAGAGTTTATGTTGAACACGTTTGGTTTTTATTGTGGAAGTTGTGACTTGTGAATCGGACATTGTCAGTCCGCGACTACGCGTTCAAAGCTGGCGCCGTGTTTGGTTTCTGCTGGCAGGCTTGAAGGGTGTGTGTCGTTAGGAGGCTCCGAGGGGAGGGACATAAGCTTTTTCAAATCTTTCTCGTCGTCTTTGTAGTCCATAGCTTTAAAACTAAATCACCAACCGGTTTTGTTGAGAACGACTCGAGGCTGCAGGAGAACATCCAGCAGGTTCCTCTGCCGCTCGATCTCCTGTCTGAAGCCCGAAGCCTCCGCCTCGTAGCCGGCTACGACTCTGTCCACGGCCGCTAAGATTTCCTGGGAGGCGGCGGTGAGTCTCTCGGTGACGAATCCTCTCAGATCCTCCACCGGAGACATTTCCCGCCAACTGACTCTATTGTTTCCCTAACCGCGACCAAATACAATCCACAGACTCAGGGTTAGTGGGAGATTCTTTGCTCTGTTGACATGAAGACGCCGTTGCTCGTCCTCTTCTTCTTTTTTGTTGTTTCCGGAAGTGTAGACGCGTCCACGTATTACTGCCCTCTACTGGACAGTCTTACGGGACTTTATTAGGGCCACGGGCAATCGCACCGGGCACTGGTCCCAACAAGCCCGGGCACTACTGTTATTGTGTGGATTTTTTCCTGGTTTTATTTTTTATCTTCCGGACGATTTTCGATTCGCTACTAGCTACACAGCAAATGCCAGAGAGTTAAAATCCCAGAGTTTTGATGACGAGAGTAGAAATTTTACACTTTGGTGTCAAATGGGCACAAAGTACACTTCTCAGGTTGCACCGTCACTACAGCAGCACAACTAAACCCAGGGTTTCTGCTACATGTAATTGATCGTGGCGCACCGCCACGGCAAAATAAAAGCCGCCACACCTTCAGAATGATGATTTTTTTTTTATTTAAATTTTTTAATGTTAAAACAATGTTAAGCAGGGTTTCCACAACCAGTTACCATTAGGTAGCTACTTTGCAGCCCTTTCCACTACACAGTTACAACTTTCGACTCATGCTTTTCAATCACAGCTGAGTTCTTTATTTCCTCCTCATTAAAAACGAAACGTATCAACCAGCCATCCAGTGTTATACCATTAATAACGACTCTGTGGCGGCCAGGGGACAAGCGCTTCGCATCTCAGCTCTGTGTGTGTTCATCTGTCGCGCTCTGTTTCGATTATTAAATAGGCTACAAACGTACACACATTGGCCTCACGTGTTTGTCATTCGCGGTGTTTTATTTTGAAAATTGACCGGATTCTCTCGTGTTTCTTTGTGTGACTTCCTGCCAAGATTGACACGATGGCTCGCGGCTCGGGCACAAAATAGACCAAACGCCGAAATGATGATGATGATCGCTGCATGCCGCGGAGGATTGGACGCCGAAATGCCCCCGCCTCTCCGCGCAGCCCGCCCCCCCCCCCCCCCCCCCCCCGTTGATCAGACCACCCTCGCCGCCACTCTTTTAAAAAATCCTGGAGGAAACACTGCTAAACCTTTCTACAACACAACACATACCAAGAAGAAGAGGTGCTCTGGTCGCATTTTGCTCTGGTCCGTCTCTTTTTGGCTGCAGCCTGACATTTGTCACGCTGCACGATGTACTGAATAGCGTCGTCCATTCTGTTCCTGCTGCAGGATGTTTTCTTTCCCCGCAGGAATGCAACATAACTGCGTACAGAGGGTGAAGCAGTGGCCTTTAATCCCTGCTGACGTACTAACACCCAGATCTAGTGCAATTCACTTTTGATGACTCAACTTTATCATACCTGATTTTAACTTTATCCTTGGACTCGTACAGATCCTTCAGTCTCTCAGATCTGTATTTACCGAAGCCAACAAGAGCCACTCCTGACTGTCTTGGCTGCTGGGATTCCTCTTTGGCTTTCTCATACACGCATTCAAATTTGACTTCTTTCAAAACCTCTGGGTAAAATTTCCCATATTGAGTCAAGGAATCCTTCAAAAAAGAAAAAAAAAGAGTCTGTTACAACTAAAGCTGCAATTCAATTACCTCAACACCAAATTCACATACATATGAGCTGAAAATACAAATGTAACAATGGAAGAAAACAGTTGAAAGAGTTAAAGACACCATATCACACATTTTTGACATAATGTCAAAAGATGAAAGCAAGTGTATTTATAAACCTGTATACACGCAAATCTTTTTTTTCTTAACTGTGGCTGTTCTTTTATTACATTTACCTTCTTTTATTACTTTTACCTGTGCATGGTATTGCTGTATTGTCACAATAGTTGACAGTAGAGGTGCAATTAATAAGCCTTGCACTCAGTTCTTGTTCTTTTGTAATAGCATTGTAAACCAGCAAATAAATAGAGAATAAAGAAATCCCCAGGCCACAAAACCAAAAAAACAGCTATTAAAAAGGTTGTCTGACCACTTAGATTTGCAAGCGCCAAAACATTTCAGCCTACAAGGTCTTTAACTGTGTTGGTCAATATGAAAAAAAAATCTCTTTATGAAAATCATTAAACACCAGTTTAATTTCCTTTATTTTCTCTAGAATATGTCTCGTGATTATACCAATGTTTCCTTTTTAAATAAACTTTCTTCAAAAAATAAAAATAAAAAATAATAGAAAATGTCTTTTACAAGCTACATTCTTCACCTTAGGAAATGTGTTCCGGGGTTTTACGGGGGAAAAAACGGCGTCGCCGTCACACCGACTGCACGCGGATACGCGCCGCTTTATTGAGCGCGCACGTCGCGCGTCAACATTGGAGGTCGGCTGTTATCAGTATAATCAGAGACAACCATGAATGAGTTCACCTCAGTTTCACGTGATTGTCACTGTCAGCCTGTTAGAAAAACATTTTACATTTTACCCCCCCCCCCCACCCATAAGGCTTGTTTCGTTTTGATATGTTTTAAGGACTTTTTGAAAATAAACATCTCATTTAAAAAAAAAATAAAAACAGTGGTGTGCTGTTTGAGAATCTACATGGATAAAATATTTCGCCAAAATAATTAAAGTGTTATAAACAGAACTAATTAACTAATTTTTCTCATACAACCCAGCAGAGTGCATGAATTTCGACACTGCCCTCCCAAAGGAGTCTGATTTTGGGTGTGTTTCACACCTGGGGTATCCTGGTTTTACAAATGGTTAAGGAACGAAAGGAGACCTGATATCTTGGGTGAAAAGTAGGGTGTACATCTGATTGAAAAATAGAAAGATTGAAATTTACCATTACAGCACTTACTAAGCAGAGTCCAGAGGCAGTAGAAAAAGACTTAATCATGTCAATGACTAGCCTATTGAACGTTTGAATTCTATCATTCAAATTAAAATTGTGATTGATAGGCTATGTCATATGTAATCATCTACAAATTGCATGGCCAAGACCTATGTTTAATCTATCAATGTTTTGTGAGCCTAGTCCAAATCTCTGAGTAGCTAACTGACAAAAATGTGAAAAGTGAACTACAGCTGTCCCCAGTCTCCCTAACTTAGGGAACTTTTGTTCTGTTTGTATCTATTTGAAATAGATACAAACAGAACAAAAAGAAACTGTCACAGAAATGTGAGAAATACTTCGTACACCATACAAGTGCAAAGTGAAATTAAAAACACTATTAGTTGATTATAGAAGTGATCGTCACATTTCCTACGGCATTTGAAGGCATCATAACTCCCTCCCTTTTTCTCAGTATTGGCTCCAGTAACAGGAAGCTCGAGGTGGGGAGGGAGGGGCTGAACCAAAGCGATATCGCTCTGGGCTGAACGACGTCGATAGCAGGAGGACAGTGGAGATCACTTGGTGAGAAATGGCTTCAAAAACCATCAAATCCCTCATCAAGGACACTCTGGCCGATCTGAGTAAGGAGCAGTTTGAAGCCTTTGTTGAGACGCTTCTTGACCGCAGAGAGGGCCCGCGTGTCAAACGCAACACCGTGGAGGGTAAAAACTACTTGATGGTCACAAACGTGCTGGTCTCGACTTTTAAGGAGTGCAAGGCCCCGGAGGTGGTGGCGGAGATACTGCGGCAGATCGACTGCAACGACGAGGCAGAGGAACTGGGTAAATTGACGGCTTATGAGGGTTACTGTCATTTAAAAGCAGATCGTCTTTGTTTTATTAGGAGATAATAGTGAAAAACGTTCGAAACTTTCTTACTTTCACTTTCACAGGAAGGGCGCCGGCCCGTCTATGAGTTGCACAAATTTTGTTTGTGTAGTTTACTTCTTTTCTACTAGCACACTCTGTTCAGCCTCTGGTTTCTACTAGCACACTCTGTTCAGCCTCTGGTTCAGCTCAGTTATAAATATGCTTGAAAGATAGAGAAAGAAGTAAAAACTGTCTGAAAACAAGCTACTTTTTAAAGTGATGTTTCTTATTTTAAGTATAATGATATTTGTTTTGACTAGAAATAAGACAAATATTCTTAGATATTTGAGTTTTTGCAGTGTAGAGGGTAAACAACCAGCTTCGACAGAGAGGCCCAGTGGGCCTAATAATAATGATAGTAGAGAAAAAATAACACTTTGTCCTACCAGTCATAGCAGTTATTAAGGAATGATAGTGGCCAAACACTGAGCTGAAAGGAGCTTTAACCTGAGCTAAAGCTGTAGCCGGGAATGGGTGTGTAACTTCTGTGCCTGGAGCACAAATGGGGAAAAAAACATTGAAAGATTGAATTTAATTGGATTCATGATTAGCATCACTTGCTCTAGGTCTCTTCCCATACCTAGCTACTTGTTGAGTTATTGTGCTTCAGATTAACCCTGTACCTCTCATTTCATTTTCTCCATATGTGATATACCCCTCTGAATCTGACTGACCTGTCTTTTTGTTTGGCAGTCAACGAGGCCGCTGCACAATGCTCAAATCCTGGTTCCAGTAACGGTGAGCCTCTTCTCTCTGTGTTTATTAACGTCATTATTAGATATTATTAGATCCATCTACTGCTTTGACATAATGTTATTTTATGTTTTATCTTTCCCCTTGTAGTTGTTGTGCATCATAGTAGCACTATACTGTAAAACTGCACGTGACCATAGAAGGCCATAAAACAGTCAGACATATCTACAATAGATTATTTATCTAGAGTAGAAGAATATTATCAGGGATGCAAACAGCGCGCCGAAAAGCGAAACTCGCTTTTTTCATGACCAATTAGGTGACTTGTGTGAATCGTCCAGATCCGAAGAGTTTTTGTTTTTGAGGGGAGGGGGGGTCTCAGCGTCTCAGCTGGGGTCAGTAAATGTTTTTCTAACAGGCTGACAGTGACAATCACGTGAAACTGAGGCGAACTCATTCATGGTTGTCTCTGATTATACTGATAACAGCCGACCTCCAATGTAGACGCGCGACGTGCGCGCTCGTTAAAGTGGCGCGTATCCGCGTGCAGTCGGTGCGACGGCGACGCCGTTTTTCCCCCCTTGCATGTCCGTGGAGCTGTGCGCCGCGGACGTGCACGGTTCCCTACGTTGCTGTGTCAGGCAGGTGTCTCCCACGGAGCTCTGCCCCGTTTCAGAGGTGAAGGAAGCCCTAAAGACGTCGCCTCCGCGATGTAGAATGTGTTCAGTTAAAGTGAAACTAACACATTATATAGGCCTATATGTCCATTACACACTGAATGAAACAATTCAGTTTATTTTAATAGTAATAATTATGACTAACATTCAGTGAAGACCTAAAATTCAGTATCTCCAAAATTGAGATATTGCAAAGGATGTTTTTTTTTTTTTTTTAAGCATTTTTAATATAGAAATGTCGGCCTTCTGAAAACTATGTCCATCTATATGCACTCAATACTTGGTTGGAGTTGAACTACTGGAAATTGACTTTTCCATGATATTGTAATGTACTAATTTGTTAATGGTGAGCCCCCCCCACGCCAGACAATTCCTCTCTTTTTTGGTCCTGACCCGTTTGCATCCCTGATTATAGAATTTTATTTTCCACTAGAGCACAAAAGTTTCTTCAGATCACAAAAACATAAAGTCAACATGAGAAGGTTTAAAATATGTTATCAAACACAATCAGACTCTTAAATGCAGAAATTAGCTCATCAAGAATACAGTTCTATACAATCACTATTAACACATTATATTGTCTAACTTTGGTCAGGCTAGCTGTTTTCCCCTGTTTCCAGTCTTTATGCTAAGCTAGGCTAAGTGTCTCCTATCTTTATATTTAGTATACAGACATGAGAGTGCTTTCAGTCTTCTTATCTCACAGATGGAAAGAAAACAAATAGCTGTTTCTCCAAAAATGTTAAGAAAAAAAAGACAAAAATTATAATTGTAGAAGACTTAAGCTGTATAATTGTAAAAAGGAGATCTTAATCTTTAACATGTAGTTTGATTATAAAATCTACTCTAATTTGAATGTTCTGTAAAAAAAAAAAATGTGGGTCTTGTTTGTGTTTAATTTTGCCACAAGTACTCAACCTCTTGCTTACATGCAATAAACAGTGTCATAATTAGAGTACACGGTAACGCCATCTTCCAAGGCACGAACTGTGCAGCATAAGAGATGGTTTTCAGTCTTCCATGTAGAAAGTGCATTTTATTCGAAAGAAATGTGGATGTGGAAGTTGGATTTAACTTTATGTTCAAATCCAGTCAGTCATTGTTTTCTCCTCTTTCCTCAGATGAGCACCCTGTGGACAAACATCGAGTTACGCTGATCAACAAAGTGATCAATGTTAGCCCGATTTTGGACGAGCTCTTATCCAAGAGAGTCATTGGCGAAGAAAAGTTTTCAGAGATCAGCAAACTGCCCACTTCTTATGCCAAGATAAGGGAGCTGTGTTGTTCCCTGAACAGCAGGGGGAGCAAAGACATCTTCTATGAATTGCTTAACAAACACGAGCACTATCTCATGAAAGAGCTCAACAAGGCCTGAAATTTTATGGTTAAACAATTTTTAGACCTACCGACTCAAATATTGACCAAAATATTTTTCTATGTTGTTTTTTATTTTCTATTTTTTACATCAACTGTCCTTGATTTTATACCTAAAGCTGATTGAATTTGTATGATGATCAGTGCCTCCCTGTCCTTACCACCTAGGGTCTTTTTAATGCTTCATTTAAAAAAAAGTATGTTTCAGGCTTTTTGTCTTTAATTGACAGTTGAGAGAGACAGGAAATGGGGAGGTGGAGAGAGGGGGAATGACATGCAGCAAAGGGCCCTGGGGGAATTAAAGTTGCAGAGAAGGTTTATCACACAACCATGTAAGAAGTTAATTATCCAACATTTAATATAGAACAAAAGTCTTGAATGAAAGTTGTTGTTTTGTTGTTGTTTTTATGGAAACGGATGTTTGGATGATGATTTATCATGAGCTTTTAAATTAGATAAGAATAAAACAAAATCCAATAAGAATATGCTGTTCCATTCAAAACATTTTCTAATTCCAAATTCATAATCAAATCTCATGATCTCTGCTTGTGGCCTTTACATTTTGAGTGAATGTAACATCTCAAATAAAATATGACGCAAATGTACAGTAACTCTCTCTTTTCTCTCCAGGCTGAATGTGGTGTTTTGTTTAGTCAGAAAAAACAAACAAACTTATGAATATATTATTGAATATTAATGTATTCTTGTATGAGTTAACTCCCCTGGCTGTTTTGTAGGCTATATATAGTTTGTGGCATTGTATCATTATGTAAGTGTAATAATACCTCATTGTAAAGACAGATGTTGTGTTTGATACTGAAGCAGGTTAATTTTCTCCTGCCTTGTGGGTCTGAAACAGTGACGTCAGGTTATTTGGTGGATCTGTGGTATGAGAAAAACCTATCCAAAGTTTATTACAGTGGGGATTGTGTGAAGTAGCCTAATGAGAGGGAAGTAATTAATCATAATCTGAGTCCACGTTCACTCCTGTGAACGGACTCTGTTTTTCCTAAAAGCATGGGAAGGTGTAATCAATGACGTCACATAGGAAGTGATTGAAAGTGACCGCTTTTCTGTTACATCCATGCTCTGCTATTACTGTGGCTCAGTTATTTATTAATAATAACGTATTCTCATAAATATTTTTATGTCTTGTGACCAGGACAGAAGTTCACCGTGTATTTTAAGATGTGACACCTGAATCCGATTCACAGAGTCACAGTCACAGCAAGTCTGGAACAATCTGGTCCAGACTGAGTCCAGGGCTGCGTTCCACAAGCAGATCGCCCTCGCTCACTTGCCCTCAGCAGTCAGCATTTGCCAGCCGCCATCATAAGAGCTGTTCCATTTCTCTGAACAGCTTAAGTGAACTTGGTGAGATTGACCCTTGAGGGCTGAGTGATCGAGTCAACATCGATGGTCACTCCAGAGCTATGTATCACCCACAATGCATTGCAGTGGTGCACCGAAAATACATCCATGTGTATAATATAGTATAACTAGAAAATTTCCTCTCGGGAAATTTTGAATGGGCCACGGGGCTACTGCCGGTTGTGCCATCTCTGTCAACATGGGAATCAAACCCACGATCTTAAGGTCAAGACAGAGCTGATCAGACAGACACATGATCATCTTTCTATAAGCACTGATATGGAGGAGCTGTAACCACATTAGGTTACCTGTGTGTGTGTGTGTGTGTGTGTGTGTGTGTGTGTGTGTGTGTGTGTGTGTGTGTGTGTGTGTGTGTGCGTGTCTTGTGTAATAGGGCCAGGAGTCAATTAAAACAATTAATCTAATTAATTAGAGGCTTTGTAATTAATCAATCGCAATTAATTGCATTTTAATCGCATATAAATATTTGACCTGAGAACAGTGAGAAGCATTTTTTTCACATGGATTTTAGTATACCATTGAATGACTGAATAGCTTAAGCAACAAAACATTGTTTTTTTTTTCAAGGTGGTACTTAACCAAGACCAACATGCAAATTATCGATTAATTCATTAATCGATCGATTAATTCATTAATCGATATTTGATACAGATTTAAATGGTCTTTCCTGCCAATACACTATGATGATTACTGTAGTATTTAACTAGGCTACATAAATCACAGTAGCATAAACTGATTTGTTGAACGGACCAGGTGATGGGCTGACTGGTCCTGTCTAACTTCTGTGTAGCCTACTGGGTGCCATTGTGCAGGGTGTTAAGGCAGCCTTCCTCCACTGCAGTCCCTATGGTCCTGGACCCTCTGGCTGGTGGGGTGGGCTGCTTTCAGCTGGGGGGGACTCTATCAGCTGCTCCCACGAGAGGCATTTGACGCATTTGACACCAACAAATGTGTTTGTGTGTTTGTGTGTGTGTGTGTGTGTGTGTGTGTGTGTGTGTGTGTGTGTGTGTGTATCACTGTGTGTGTGTGTGTGTGTGTGTGTGTGACTGTAATCACATGAAGCTGGCTCTAGAGTCTGTCTGTGTGTGTGTGTGACTGACTTGACACATAGTTAGTTAGTAGCTGCATCCTGTGTCAGTCTGATTTAGCTGTGTGTGTGTTTATAAACATTTAAACGAGCGCCAGGTGGATTGTTTATGAAGTTAACGAGCTCTGGCCTGAGGATCAAAGAGGTTACCACGGCGATAGGGGCCCCCGCAGGCTGAGACAGACAGAAACGTGGAGAAAAAGAGCCATTTTCTGCCTGTGCGCCGGTCTCACATTTAGGCTTACCCCTTGGACGCACTGCACGCGGAAGCTGGGCGCACGCACTGCGCGCGGCTTCTTGGGCACTTGGGTGGTCGCACTGGGAGCATACTTCTCCTCCTCTCTCCGCGCCAGTCAGACATCGACTGCAGTCGTTCATACTCGTATTCACTCGGTTTTCCACACACACGTCATTTTAAACATGTGTCTGTGTGTCTCATGTGCAGACGCAACGGTCAAATATGTATAGATGGATAACTGATAACTTGCTTCATGTTGAAACTGCTGCTCTCAGCCTGAAATTCACAGAAATTTTCATTGTAAGTCATTCAAGCTTGACTCTCAAGCTTTCTTGGTGTTGACACAGTGTGTTTCCAACAGGTGCAGCTTTGGGCTCGTTAACTTCGGAGTGAGACAGAGTGCAGCTCATCAACAGACAACAGTCTTTGCAACAGTGTGTACACTGTGGCCCAGAGGCAAAGTCAAAATCTTCTGACCATGAGATTGTGGGTTCAATTCCTACCTTGGTCAACCATTTGTATGGTCATCACTGCTTGCACTATTTTCCACAAAAGAGTCCTCTACTTACTTGTTGTGGCTAATTTCTGCACTTTCCTTACTTTTTTTTTTAAGCAGAAGCCAGTGATCCTCTTATCAAAGGTTTTCTTTGCCCCTCACATACTGTCTCTGTCTGTAGCCTAGTGGTTAGCTTGCTGGTCTGAAGACCTGAAGGTTGCTGGTTCAAATCTTGCCTCAACAACAATTATAGTGAATTATTTTCCCAGTCGTCCTCTGTTGACTTCTGATAACTTGCTTCATGTTGAAACTGCTGCTCTCAGCCTGAAATTCACAGAAATTTTCTTTCTAAGTCATTCAAGCTTGACTCTCAAGCTTTCTTGATGTTGACAGTGTTTCCAACAGGTGCAGCTTTGGGCTCGTTAACTTCAGAGTGAGACAGAGTGCAGCTCATCAACAGACAACAGTCTCTGCAACTGTGTGTACACTGTGGCCTAGAGGCAAAGTCAAAGTCTAATAACTGTGAGGTTGTGGGTTCGATTTCTTCCTCGGTCAAACATTTGTTTGGTCATCACTGCTTGCACTATTTGCTAATTTTGCAACAGCGTTCAGCTGCTTTCACCATTCACACCATTTCCATTCTTGGAAATGCTTTTCATCTTCCGGACGCTTTTTCGATTTGCTACTAGCTAGTTTATATATCAAAACGTGCGTCTTGATCGGGATCGGTATGCTATTACTTTTCTCAACAGTGTACGAATTTTTCGCGACGTAAGTGCATGTGCATGTAATGTGCATGTTTGCATGTAAGTCAATGGGACGGGCGGAAAAAAAAGACCGAAAAAGACCAATCATTGGAGTTTAACAAACGTCTACTGCTCAGGCATACTTTCACCTAGAGACTCCATTTAAACTTTAAACAGTAGACACAAGTCTTGTGTATTGTCGTATTACTCCACGTTTCAATAGGTCATATAGTTTTTGATCAATCCATGATCAATGACCATGATCATTTTTGGAGAAATTATGAGATTATAATGGGTGTGTATTGGACGGAATGTTCGTGTCAGAGTGGGTGACATCATCGGTTAGAGTGGGAGAGATGCCAGAAAAACTCCAGATTTTTTCTCTATCCAAACTCCAAACGGCCACAATTTTCACTCTACACACATAATTTCCGGCACGTTTGTAGATAAGCTCATCCTTGATCTCTTAATCTGCTCAAAATGTCAGAGAGACTTACAGAATTTAAACTCTGAGCCTCTAAGTGCGGCCACGTCTGTCTCTGCTCCTCATTGAGTCCAATACAAATATTTTCTGAGAGAAGCAGAACAGCCTGATGTTTTAAAACTGCCAGCGTCGCCAAAATATTTACTGTAGAAACACCAAATCGTACCAAAATTTTCAGGAAGTCCTTAGAGCAATGTGATCTGTGTTTTGTTCTGATAGGAGTTACCGTTTTCTCACCCTAAACCTAAATGTGAGACCGGTGCAGAGGCAGAAAATGGCTCTTTTTCTCCACGTTTCTGTCTGTCTCAGCCTGCGGGGGCCCCTATCGCCGTGGTAACCTCTTTGATCCTCAGGCCAGAGCTCGTTAACTTCATAAACAATCCACCTGGCAGAGATGGCACAACCCGCAGTAGCTCCCGTGGCCCATTCAAAATTTCCCGAGAGGAAATTTTCTAGTTCACTTGTTGTTCCTCTACTGTGTGTAGTGTGTTCATCTTCCGTTGGTAGAAGATATTAAAATTTAAAGGCGCATATGTGGCTGACGAAGCGTTTGACAAAGTAGTCGCAGTTTCTACTCGGATGATATTTGTGCACACGACCCAAACCGGAAGAGAGTCGCGGCTGGGGGGGAAACAACAGAGTCGCTCGGCGGGAGCAACCGAGAGTTTGAGTATTACATAAAATGTCTGAGGTGGAGGATCTGAGAGGATTCGTTACTGAGAGACTCACCGCCGCCTCCCAGGAAATCTTAGCGGCCGTGGACAGAGTCGTAGCCGGCTACGAGGCGGAGGCTTCGGACAGGAGATCGAGCGGCAGAGGAACCTGCTGGATGTTCTCCTGCAGCCTCGAGTCGTTCTCAACAAAAGAGGTCGGTGATTCACTTTTACATCCATGAACCTCAGAGTCTCGGTTTGTAGAGGAAGAGGACATTTAGGCTATCTTTTAACTTTTCTGTGGCTATCATCAATTGACCATAAGCCCCGCCCATGGCAAAAGAAATAGAGTTTTCAGCAATATTGGCATTGATTTCGCAGGAAATATCAGCAGATTTCTGGGTAAACTGTTTAGAGATGTCAGAGAGAAGCAGTGAGAGAAGCAGAGAGATCATTCATAGTTTGTGACACACACAGCTAGAGGTTTTAAAGGGGACATATTATGCAAAACTCAACTTTTTCATTGCTTTAGTATGTGTATTTGCATATTATCTGGAGTGCCTCATCACCCCTTAAACGTAAGTTTTGACAACTATGTCAATATTTTGTAAACTGCCATAGTCAGAATATATGTCTCTTAACAAGCCGTTTTGATTTCACCCGGCTTGTTACATCACAAGCCGGGTGATGTGAATATTCAAGCCCTCGCTCCCATGGTTACCATGGTTACCTCAGCTACCAGAGCAAAGATTCTAAACCGACCGTTCAGAGCAGGGCTGTGAAACTGGTGTGTAGAGAAACCAGCTGTGCTCAATCTTTTGGTTTTTCTGACCAAAGCATGTTACTAACATTACTTTTAGACATCAAGGTACCATGTCAAGAAGCAGAAATGAGCATAATATGTAACATCTGTTCAATGGCACAACTGGACAGCTTAGCAATACTGTTAATTTCAAAGATCAACTTTTGCTGCGTCCGTTCTCCGTTGTCGTTATGAACTTGTTGCTAAGACGCTGTGCAGCATGGCAACGGGTGGCCAAGCTTTTACTGTGATATCCTCGGCGGCGAGCAGCGGTGATGTCCTCCCTTCATAGTGGCCAGCAGTGGCGATTTCCTCCCTCAGTGGTGGCAAGCAGCGGCGTCAACCTCATACTGTAGCGTTGCCCGGTCAATCGATGGTTTTTGCCTTACAAGTATTGATGAGACATCAGTAGATTTTTAGCTGTTTTGATATAGTCAACCATTCCATTGCCTTTTGCAATGGTAAATTTGAATATTCCTTTGTTTTAATCACTTGTGACGTTCCCACCCCCTGCTTTCCCTCCAAGGTATCAGATCTTCTTTTGTTTGTGTATTTTAATGTCTAAACCTTGTAATTGCAAGTTTCGGAGACACCCAACCTCTCACTTTCTCATGATATACTCAAACCCTTTTGTATTTTAAATTGTGTTAATCACACTCCAGGATGTCAGTGCCGATACCTGTGAAAGACAAGAGTGTGAATAGACATCCTGAGTAGGGGGGCTGACCCCTCAGACAAAAGATGTAAATCACACCCCAGAAGTGGACCTTCCCTCAACTATAAATGTTTAGGTTTTCCCCATGTTCAGGGTCTTTCGTTTACCATCTCCACTCGGGTGAGGACTGACCTTTCTTTGCAAGGAAATAAAAAGCTTGTCGGCCGACAAAGTCTCTATTTTATTATTCACCAACAGCAAAAGGCTAAAATTTCCACAACAATTCCAACATCAACACCTTAAGAGCTGTTAAACACAAAATATATACAAATCAATATATTAACACAAATCACTGACACAATCACAGTCACTAAAATATCAGAAGACACATCAGTGTTGTTTTGCTACAATACTTTATTACTACTAGTCATTTTCTATGGAGTTGTATTTGACTTTATGGATTACTGATTGATGAATGGGTGCACATGGCTGCAGGAGATGCTGTTGGTGTCCACTGAGAAGGTAATTGGGGTTCATACAGACACCAGTTATGAGTGACAGTATGAAGACACTGTTGTTCATGATGTGTGTTTCATTGTTTCTGCAGGTGATCAGCACCTGTTGATGATAAAAGCAGAGGATCCTCCTGAGTTGACCACTAGTCTGGATCAGGAGAACCCAGAGAGTCTACATATTGAAGAAGAAAAGGAAGAACTATTGACCACTCCAACATTCTCCCTCGCTTTTCTTCATGTGAAGAGTGAGGATGAGAAGGAGAAACCTCAGTCCCTACAACCTCATCAAAGACAAACTGAGGCAGAGCCTCCATCCAGCAGCTCAGCTGAACAGATGGAGGCTGATGGAGACGACTGTGGAGGATCTGAACCAGCCAGGAACTCAAATAAACCTGAAGATCTTCAACCAGATACAGATGATGAGGTCTCAGAGTCGTTCTCTAAAGCTGAAGACAGTGATGATGACTGGAGAGAAACCAGAGCATCTGAGTCAGGTTTGAACAGTGAAGCTGTTCATGTAAGTGATGAAGAATGTAACACTGGTAAGAAGTCTTGCTGCAAGACTCACCGCTGTTCAAAGTGTGGGAAAACATTTAGCACAAATTGGGTTTTGAAGACACACATGAGAATCCATACAGGAGAGAAACCATTTGAGTGTGCTACCTGTGGTAACAAATTTAGTCTTAAAAATAACCTTAAACGCCACATGAATATCCATACAAGAGAGAAGCCATTTGACTGTGCTACTTGTAGTAAAAAAATTAGCACAGAAGGGGGTTTGAAGACACGCATGATAATCCATACAGTAGAGCGACCATTTGAGTGTGCTTCCTGTGGTAAAAAATTTAGCACAAAAGGGGGTTTGACGAGACACATGAGAATCCATACAGGAGAGCGACCATTTGACTGTGCTATCTGTGGTAAAACATTTTCTTTTAAAGTTAATCTTAATGAACACATGAGAGTCCATACAGAAGAGAAGCCATTTGACTGTGATAACCTGTGGTAAAAAAAAAAATGTAGACGTCAAGGGAATTTTATTATGCACTTAATAATCCACACACAGGAGAAACCATTTAGTTGTGCTAATTGTGGAAAAAGATTTACCCAGCAGATAAATATTTTCTTTCACTCAAAGAGTCAATTCAACAATGAAGCCATTTGGTTGCAGTGTTTGTGTTTGTGTGTCAGGTGTTGTCTTGAGAGGAACATGAAAGTACATACAGAAGAAACCATTTGCTTGTAGTGTGTGTTGGAGTATATATAATTCAATTCAATTCAATTCAATTCAATTCAATTCAAAAAACTTTATTCATCCCCAAGGGGCAATTAAAAAGCACGCTGAGCAGTTCAGGTAAGATCACAATAAACAGCAAACACTCACACACACACACACACGCACACACACACACAAGTATGAGATAAATAAATAAATAAATAAATAAATAATAAATAATGCAACTTTAAAGTGCAGTGCATTCATGTCCTTCAGGCCAATCAAGTCCAGTCCAACCCTCCACACAACTTAGGAGGTGAGTGGTGGGTGGAGGGTGATGGGTGGTTGGGTGGGGCTGGGTTGAAGTGACTGGATGGGGATGGGCTGGGGGCATTGGGTGGGGCTGGGATTGGGTGGGGCTCCACACAGTTCTTTGGCCAGCGATGTGCGAAGGCTGTAGGTAGTCTTAAAAGACACCTTAAATCATTTAGTTGCAGATTTTGTGACGAGACATTTTCATCATTGAAGGAGAGTTAACGTACAGTTGAAGCTTTAGTGGCCGGCGTCAATTCTCAGATTTTTCTGGTATGAGACGTATGTAAACTTAGGAATGTTACCTGAAGGCAAAAAATAAAATAAATTTCACATGTAAAGAATTTTCTTTAAAGTTTATGATTTTAAAATTTTACGAAATGACTTGTCCATGAAATTAATATTACTAATACATGTTACAAGTCTGTAGTACATGGAAACACGTGTATCGAAGGCGGCAGTAAGGGTGTATTCAAACCAGGCTCATTTAGTTCACTTGAAACAGACTTTTTCTTTGGTGCGGACCTTATGGGTAGGTGTGATTATACAGTATATCAGTGGACTCTGGTGCGGACCAAACAAGTGAACTGAGACCACCTCGGTTCACTTGTTTGGTCCACGCCAGAGTCTGAAACGAACCCTGGTTTCAATCGTTCGTTTCAATCAATCCGAACAGTTTTAGAACCAAATATTCATCACATAGTCCGTCTCTGTCCATTCTCTGCTGATAAAGCCTGCTGTAATCATATCATAGGCATTGATGCATTGATGAAGGCTCCCTTCCGTAGCCGTCTTGCACCAAAGTAAAAAGGCAGCGTGAAACGCATGCATGACCTCCATTGTGTACTTTTTATGCAATATTTTCTATCAAATGAATGAATGACTGCAGGACACATGTGCTTTTGGTTACAAAGTTGGTCCGCTTGTAAAAAAAAATGCAATGTGAATACAAATCGCACCAAGTAGAAAAAAATTTGGTCCGCACCAAACCATGTGAATACGCCCTAAGTTGAGCCTAACTGTAACAGGTCATTACAAGTTGATAAGAATCTATGTATTAAAGTTTTATTGTTTTTATCAAAATGTAACATATTCTGTAAAACGTCTTTCTTGTATCATTGTACTTGGTGGAAACATCTTTTGTTTTGTTACTAAACAAATTGAGGGTTCATTAATGTTAAATTGGAATACCATTTTCTCTAAAGTTTGGGGTTTAAACCCCCTGCACAGACTTTCATTTAGTGTTGATTTTGGTGGCCCCTGTGGACGAAAGTGGCGGTGTTTTGCCGGAATGAAGAACTGCATTTCCCACTGTCGAGAAGACGTTTGTCTGGCCGGCGTGTGTAGATTTGTTTTGCAAACATCGGAAAGAAGACGGGACTTGCTTTGAAAACTTTTTAGCAGCTATCTGCAGCGTGCATAGTAATGTATCTATTTGTATCGTTTCGTCAGAGGTCCGACCCGACCATGCCTTCCAGAGGAAATAGAGGAGAAATAGCGTATCTTCACACTGATGGGCTCATTTGCTGTTGTAGGTAACAGAGGCACATCAGCAGAAACCAGAGACTTTTGCACATCCAGTTAAAAGCTCCGTACCGGGGCTTTAATGTTTAAAACTTGGTTGAGGATCAGTTTTTACATTTTAAGATATAATTGTCGCTTTGCTTATGAATCTTCTACAGTTGCTTGTTTACCAAATTAAGGCATCAAATCCATACAAAAAAAGGAAAAATCATCACTGAGGTGGTGTTTACTAAGGTCCAATTGTGAAATTTTCCTCTATACTTGCAAAATCTTGCTAAATACATTTTCAATGTTGATAAAAGAAAATGACACAATTTTGGAGTCATGGTAGATGATGTAATAATAGCTATGTAATAAATTAAATGAATAAACTATCAAACACTCGAAATATAGATATTTTCTTTGTTGCCAATCATCTTTCATTAATCTGTAATAACTATTTTACATCATTCATTGTTGCTCAAATCAAAAGTAGCACATGAGCCAAAGTAACAATTACTGTATGTAACAGAGAAGATGCAAATGTGTTTTCCAGTAGAGGGCAGTGATACACCTAGAATAGTCTACACTTCCGGAAACAACAAAGAAGAAGCAGAAGGAGGAAGAGGAGGAGCAAATAAGTGGGACTCTCGCTGGAGGAGATAAGAGATACCACGGGGTCCCGAACAGAACAGTTAATCTATAACCAGAGTCTGTGGCTGACGAAGTATTTGTTGAAGGCGACCCAGTTTTACTCGGATGCCATCCACGTGGCTTACATAACCGGAAGAGAGTCGCGGTTGGGGAAACAATAGATTCATTCGGCGGTAGCAACCGAGAGTTTGAGTAAAATGTCTCAGGTCGAGGATTTGAGAGGATTCGTTAGCGAGAGACTCACCGCCGCCTCCCAGGAAATCTTAGCGGCCGTGGACAGAGTCGTAGCCGGCTACGAGGCGGAGGCTTCGGGCTTCAGACAGGAGATCGAGCGGCAGAGGAACATGCTGAATGTTCTCCTGCAGCCTCGAGTCGTTCTCAACAAAACAGGTCGGTGATTCAGTTTTAAATCCATGATGAACCTCTTGAGAAGTCTCGGTTTGTAAAGAAAGAGGGCATGTTGTACACAATACACTTACCTTGCCTTACAGTTACAGATCATTTTAAGCTCTGTCGTTAATTTTCAAGTTGATCTTACACCATATGTTACAGGTTCAGATGGCGACTCGTGTCTTCATCACTGAAAGACCTAAATCTAAGAGACATTTGAGTAGCAAATTTTATGATTTTTTTTTTTGTGATCAACTTTTTATTTATTTATTTGTTACTTCATTTGCTTTGGTGGCAAATTTTATGATAGAATTTTATTTATTATAATAAAGGATTAAGCGCCACTAATGTATTAGGACATGTTGGGCACACTCAACAAGTTTATTGATAGTACTACTATTTTTTCCTCATTCTGTACCTTTTATAGGCTATTTTAGTCTGAAAGCTTTGATGCAGCTCAGGGCTTTCAGGGTATTGTTGGAGTCGAATTATGTACAATGGCCTACTTTATTACCACTAGTCATGTTATATGGAGGTACTTTGATGGTGGTAACTGGAGGGTTCTGTTTGATCAGGGTGACTTTATGGATTACTGATTGATGAATGGGTGCACATGGCTGCAGGATATGCTGTTGGTGTCCACTGAGAAGATAATTAGGATTGATACAGACACCAGGTAAATGAGTGACAGTTTGAAGACACTTTTTTTCATAATGTGTTTCATTGTTTCTGCAGGCGATCAGCAACAGTTGATGATTAAAACAGAGGATCCTCCTGAGTTGACCACTAGTCTGGATCAGGAGAACCCAGAGAGTCTACATATTAAAGAAGAAAAGGAAGAATTTTTGACCACTCCAACATTCTCCTTCGCTTCTGTTCATGAGAAGAGTGAGGATGAGGAGGAGAAACCTCAGTTCCTACAAACTCATCAAAGACAAACTGAGTTGGAGCCTCTATCCAGCAGCTCAGCTGAACAGATGGAGGCTGATGGAGACGACTGTGGAGGATCTGAACCAGACAGGAACTCAGAATCATTCACTAAAGCTGAAGACAGTGATGATGACTGGAACAACAAAAACGGTTAGTAATTCAGTTTTAAATCCATGAACCTAAAAGTCAGATTGTATGATTGGAGTTTTGCAGATTAGTTTTTAACCTCTAGAGCAGTGGTTCTCAAACTTGTTACACTAAGTACCACCCCAGAAAACACTAGCCTCTCCAAGTACCACTGGGGGAGGGGGGTGCAGTGATGCAGCACTTCTTTTAAAAACCTAAGTGCAGGAACGGTGTGTGTGTGTTTTCATAATAATAATAATAATTAATAACTATAATGGCGGTATGCAGTCATGTGTTGTTTCATTTTATAGCTCATACACACGTTTGTTTTCCCTCGGGTCCAAACGGAAAAGATGAGCAGTACATCATGTTTACATGACCCCCGATCATAAAAATAAAACTCTGAGAAGTAACACTAAACTTTAACATCAGAGACACTACGCAGGTTATTTGAAGCGCTGCTCATTTCACTTTATATAAAGGGGCTGCGTCTGTTCAACTTCAGGCTAACGGAGCTAACAGGTAAACAGATCATGTAATTGGATCTGTGCCTGGACTCTGGTACTTGTTGATAACCATGTCGGCATTTTCGGCAGGTTTTTGCTTGCATCATCACAACATCCTGCAAACACATTTTTGGCCATTTTCAGCCGAAAATATGCGGTGGCCGAATTTTCGGTGCATCTGAAATTTATTTTATTCATGTTTAATTCAGTGAATCTTTTGTGTACCACCTAGAAGTACGCGTACCACAGTTTGAGAATCACTGCTCTAACAGCACACTAATCATGTAGAAACATATTAATGCTTCACATCAAATTAAACAGAAGAAACTCGGCTACAAGCTCATACACATAATTTTCAAACACAGCACCAACACCAAGCAAATTAATTCACCGCTAGCACTATGCTTCTTCATGCTACATCCACAAATGCTGTGTCATATGAAAGCTGAGACTCTACGACCAAAACTCTGTAAACCAGCAGCCAGAAGTGAGCAAAAAAAACAAAACACTTTTATACAGCCACCCTACCCCTGATATCTTACACTTGCTGTTTTGTGATGAAAAGTTGGTGATGCTTGCCTCCTGTCACTCGATTCTGCTGGCTCTGACGGTTCGATAGAGGTGTCAATCATCCAAATTGACCGATCTACACCTGCGTTACCGCCGTGCATATCTTACAACCAGCTCGGTTTTCGCGGAATGAGCCACCCTGGGACGCATTTCACTGCAGTTCTTGACAATTTTAGCAACATTTTTTTGCCTGTGCCAGACCCACGTTTCAGAAGAGTCCTTAGGACCGAGGATGTTCTGGGACTACTTGCAGAGGACGCCGGGGCTCGAGTTTGTCCTGTTGACTCTTCTTCCGACGACGAGGATCTTGTTCATCCCGAGACGAGACAGGACAGCGACGACTCTGATTACTCTATTCCATTACCAGAAAGGTATGTAATGTTTGTTTTATCAATTACATATTGATTAGGTGTCTACCTTTGTTACACTTTCAAAATAAATGTATATGTATTTTGAACGTGTAATAGTCAGGGATGCAAACAGCGCGCCGAAAAGCGAAACTCGCTTTTTTCATGACCAATTAGGTGACATGTCTCAACTCTCTTCTTTTTTTCAATATCTTCCTCATCAAATGAGTCAAAACTTTCAGCCTCTGAAGCGCCTTCATCCTCCTCCAACCCAACCCCTCCTCACTGCTTCTCTCTCTCCTAACGATTCTGCGGGTTCGAATCGCTTCACAGCTGTTCTTTTGATTGACAGGTCGTCAAGGGCGGCGTAAAATGACTGAAATATAAACAAAAACATATCGAGACGGTCGCGCAAACGAGCTGGCATTTGCGCCGACTTTGAGGATTAATGCAACCAAGTATCCACACATCTAATTAAAAATGTGGCGTTTCTAACAAGAAAACGGCTTGAAAGCATTCCCACTGCAGACAGGTACCTCTGCTGTGTGTGACTGCGGGGAGAGCGGAGGGCACGTACCAATGGGCATGTGGGGGAGAGGGGGGGGGGGGGCGACTTAGTAAGTAGCCTAATGTTGTAACATATTATATTATTACTTTTTAATAGGTATTGCTTTGCATTTAAATTAACGTGGGATTATTTTTTGTATTAAGAAATAATAGTACCAAGTCAACTAGTTATAAAAAATAGTGAAAGTTACACTTTTTTTTCTTTTCCATTTGTGGCGCTGGCGCCCCCTGGATGGACGGCGCCCTTAGCATTTGCCTATACGGCCTATGCCACGGGCCGGCCCTGAGCGCCACAAAACTCCTCCCTCCCTAATGATCTGATTGATTACACCTGCGTGGCAGCCTGCCCTCAGAAGTTACCATGGTGACTTTTAACTGCTTACATTTTACTGTGTGGAACAGTGTTGTGTTTGTCTGTTTGTCTGTTCGTGTATGTGTGCATGTGTGACTGTGTGTGAGCGTCTGTGTGTGTGTGTCTGTCTGTGTGAGTGTGCATGCCTGTGTTTGTGCGTGGACATCCTCTGTCAGTCTGGTTTATCATGTGTGTGTGTGGGGCTGTGTTTAAAAACATCTTAACGAGCGGCCAGGCTGCACCTGCACTGTTCTATTTATAGACATGATAACGAGCTGGCCGCTACAGCTGGACCAACTGCACACAGAGCAGAGCAGAGCAGAGAGATTTGAGCTCAGTGCAGCTCCCAAAAACAGCCCATAAAAAGAGAACCGTATACCTCTTATCAGAATGTGGTCATGACTACTGGGGCAAGGAGACCTTCCTGAGCGAGCCAATGTGAATTAAATGTTTGTAGGGCAAAAACTTTTCTTGCCGTCGCAGGGTAGAAAAGGGGGGCATTTTCTGTTTTTCTAAAAACGTTTTCTACGTTGTTGTGTCAGTCAGGTGTCTCCCACGGAGCTCTGCCCCGTTTCAGAGGTGAAGGAAAGACGTCGCCTCCGCGATGTAGAATGTGTTCAATTAAAGTGAAACTAACACATAATATGTCCATTACACACTGAATGAAACATCCCATGTCTTTATTTATTCAGTTTACTTTAATAGTAATAATTATGACTAACATTCAGTGAAGACCTGAAATTCAGTATCTCCAAAATTGAAACATTGCAAAAGCATTTTTAATATAGAAATGTTGGCCTTCTGAAAACTATGTCCATCTATATGCACCCAATACTTGGTTTGGGTTGAACTACTGGAAATTAACTTTTCCGTGATATTGTAATGTAATCATTTGTTAATGCGCACCCCCCCCCCCCCGACAATTCCTCTCTTTTTTGGTCCTGACCTGTTTGCATCTGCATTTGCATGTGTATGTCTAAACACAAAAGCAACGTTTTTTTCCTGTGCTGTCCTATACAACCCAGTTTGAACCGCTTTGAGTGTGTGCATTTAGTAAATTCAGTACAGTAAAACACACACACAGGTTTGTTGTTCATTGACATCCCCAGCACAGTGTGTGTTTATTGGTTATCGTGGTTTTTGCTTGTGTGTTTAGCCGTGTTACACTTTTAAATCTAGGCCAGTGAGTAATTTGTTTTTCTTCCATGTTTTGTTTTACAGTAATAACGATGAGGATCATGAGCCAGCTTCATCAAATGACACTGCATCACGACCTGCTGCAGCCCCACAGTCAGCTCCTTTGACAGAGGCAGGTTCATCCAGTCATTGTTCAGCTCCAGGACCTCTTCCCACCACCCAATCATCAACACCTCAGACAGGCCCATCAACACCTGCACCCACCACTCAGCTGCAGAGCACAACATCCGCTTGCCAAGTTTCTGACCCGCTTCCTCCGCCTTCGTCTTCATCTGACTCGGACTCACCTGAAGAGAGGCAGACCAAGCGCAAAAGAAAAGCCATATACAAAAAACCAAGTAAGCGTGGTCGAGGTGGGTCTGCCACGGAAGAGATGGAAGATGAAGAGGAGAGGTGGCATGACCGACAGGAGAGTGACAAAAGACCTGACCCTCTGCAATTCAATTCACAGTCAGCTCCTTTGACAGAGGCAGGCTCATCCAGTCATTGTTCAGCTCCAGGACCTCTCCCCACCACCCAATCATCAGCACCTCAGACAGGCCCATCAACACCTGCACCCACCACTCAGCTGCAGAGCACAACATCCGCTTGCCAAGTTTCTAACCCGCTTCCTCCGCCTTCGTCTTCATCTGACTCGGACTCACCTGAAGAGAGGCAGACCAAGCGCAAAAGAAAAGCCATATCCAAAACACCAAGTAAGCGTGGTCAGGGTGGGTCTGCCACGGAAGAGATGGAAGATGAAGAGGAGAGGTGGCATGACCGACAGGAGAGTGACAAAAGACCTGACTCTCTGCAATTCAATTCACAGTCAGCTCCTTTGACAGAGGCAGGCTCATCCAGTCATTGTTCAGCTCCAGGACCTCTCCCCACCACCCAATCATCAACACCTCAGACAGGCCCATCAACACCTCCACCCACCACTCAGCTGCAGAGCACAACATCCACTTGCCAAGTTTCTGACCCGCTTCCTCCGCCTTCGTCTTCATCTGACTCGGACTCACCTGAAGAGAGGCAGACCAAGCGCAAAGGAAAAGCCATATCCAAAACACCAAGTAAGCATGGTCAGGGTGGGTCTGCCACGGAAGAGATGGAAGATGAAGAGGAGAGGTGGCATGACCGACAGGAGAGTGACAAAAGACCTGACCCTCTGCAATTCATGCCAGCCAGGACCCCTGGGCCTACTTTTGACACTACTGCATCCTGGTCTCCCCTCACCCTCTTCCAGCTGTTTTTCTCCTCTTCTGCTGTCCAGACTGTGATAGACAACACAAACGCCAATGCTGCCAAGAGATTGCAGGCTGGAAAGAAGTACAGGTGGAAACCACTGACAGTCGAGGACTTCTACACTTTCTTGGCTATTGTGATCTACACTGGCCTTGTGTCAGTCCATCACAGGTCGGACTATTGGAGGAAGAAATGGCCTTACAACTTCCCCTTCCCCAGTGACAAAATGGCACGGGACCGCTTTGAGGCCATCCTGTGGTCGCTGCACCTGAGTGACCCTAAAGAAGACGAGGAGAATGAGAAGAAGAGGAACACCGCAGAGTATGACAGGCTTTTCAAAATAAAGCCGCTGTACACAGAGATAGTGAATGCTTGTAAAGCACACTTCCAGCCGTACCAAAACATCTCAATTGATGAGCGGATGGTGGTGCCCAAGGCCCGAATTGCCATGAAGCAGTACATAAAGGACAAGCCCACAAAGTGGGGCTACAAACTTTTTGTGCTGACGGATGCTTCAACGGCCTACACTTGGAACTTCTTTGTGTACACAGGGAACGGTGTGCTCACCACAGGCCAGGGTCTGAGCTACAATGCAGTGATGGACCTTTTGCCATTCCCTCTGCTTGGTCAGGGCTACATTGTGTACACAGACAATTTTTACACAAGCCCCACCCTTTTCCAGGACTTGGAAAAAAAGCACATCGGCTGTTGTGGAACCATTCGGAGGAACCATGTTGGTTTTCCACAGACTGTGGCCAATGACCTGCCAAAAAAGGCTGAGAGGGGAGATTTGAGGTGGATCCGGGACAACAAACTCCTCTTCGTCAAATGGATGGACACCCGTGAAGTGACCATGTGCTCGACAGTGCATGAGGCCTTCAGTGGACACACGGTGAGGAGAAAAGAGAAGGAGGCTGGTGTGTGGCAAACAAAGTCTATCCCTGTTCCAGACGCTGTAGTGGACTACAACCGTCACATGGGAGATGTGGACTTGTCGGACGCACTCACCGGCTACTACAGTGCTCACCACAAAACCATGAAATGGTATAAAACTTTTTTTTACCATTTTGTGGACGTCGCTGCGGTGAACAGTTTCCTTCTCCACAAGGAGCTGTTCAAGCGAATGGGGGGTGGGAACGACCCCACCCAGACAAAGCCACACACCCAGAAAACCTTCAGGGAGCAGCTGGCTACAGAGATGCTGGAGTTTGCTAAAGGCTCTGCACCCCCCCAACCCCCATCCCCTCCTCCCACCACCTGCATGCCCACCTTCTATGACGGTGAAGGATCCAGACCCAGGAAGTTTTGTAAGAGGTGCCAGGATGCTGACGTACCGCGGGTGAAGACAGCTGTTTATTGCAGGAAGTGCCAGGTCCCTCTCTGCCTCAGCTCAAAAAAGAACTGCTTTCTCTTGTGGCATAATGGACAGTAGCCTGACACACCTCCAAGCAGGCTGTTCTCGCCAACCTTTGCCTCACTTGAAAAAAAACAAGCAAGGACAGTGGTGTATAGTTGTGTTGTTTTTACCTGTGTTGCAGTTGTTTACAGTTTGCTATTATTATTATCATTATGATTATTTTCATTATGAATAAATCTGCTCCACTTGGAATCAAACTTCAGTTCCTTTGTTTGGTTTTCTTTGATTGGGAAAATGTATTTAGATGTCATGAACACCTATGGTGACATATGTGAAATATATAGTTTGGTACCTGAAAAATTTCAAATGGCACATATGGAGCCAAAATGGCACATTTTGAGATTCCACCTGTACTAAAACTTATGTAATTTTTCTCTATTTCACTTTATTAGCATACATTTAGCGTGGCTCAGGAGGTAGAGCAGGTTGTCCACTAACCGGAAGGTCGGTGGTTCGATTCCAGGCTCTTCCTGGCAACATGTCGAAGTGTCCTTGGGCAAGACACTGAACCCACACTTGCCCCCCAATGTGTCCATTGGGTGTACGAATGTGTGTGAATGGTTAGATTTCTGCGCTGCCAAGCGCTGTGTGAATGTGTGTGAAAGGGTGAATGTGACCAACAGTGTAAAGCGCTTTGAGTGGTCCAAGAGACTAGAAAAGCGCTATATAAGTGCAAGTCCATTTACCATTTAACATTTTGGAACGGGTAATGTTCAGATGTTTTACTAGCAACTTCAGTATCCCGGTTTTGATCTGGGTTTGCTTTTACCGCGAACAGGTTTTAATTAAGCAATATTACCCGAGAGTGACAGTGATGTTTGTGGACCTCGGTCCTGACTGTATCACTGTTGTGCTCAAATTATGTTAAAGAACACTCTCAAGGGAAATATTGCGATTATATAATCAGTCACGTCAGTAGACTCCTATGTGTAATGGAACATATTTACCACAACAGCAAATAATCCGACCCTTAGGGTGCACTCACACTAGGGCCAGTTGTTCCGTACTGTGCTGAGGCACAAATGGGTGGTGTCGGAGAATCTCAATATTGAGGGCTTTTCAACTTATACTTATCAGGGATGCAAACAGCGGGCCGAAAAGCGAAACTCGCTTTTTTCATTACCAATTAGGTGACTTGTGTGAATCGTTCAGATCCAAAGAGTTTTTGTTTTTAGGAGGGGGGGGGGGGTCTCAGCGTCTCAGCTGGGGTCAGTAAAATGTTTTTCTAACAGGCTGACAGTGACAATCACGTGAAACTGAGGCGAACTCATTCATGGTCTCTGATTATACTGATTACAGCCGACCTCAAACGTAGACGTGCGACATGCGCGCTCATTAAGCGGCGCGTATCCGCGTGCAGTCGGTGAGACGGCCACGCTGTTTTTTCCCCCGTGCATATCATGGATGTATTGTATTAACGGTGCATGTCCGTGGAGCTGTGCACCGGACATGCCCCGTTTCGGAGGCAAAGACGTCGCCTCCGCGATGTAGAATGTGTTCAATTATATAGGGCTATATGTCCATTACACACTGAATGAAACATCCCATGTCTTTATTTTTTCAGTTTATTTTAATAGTAATAATTATGACTAACATTCAGTGAAGACCTAAAAATCAGTATCTCCAAAATGGAAATATTGCAAAGGATTTTTTTTAAAAGCATTTTAATATAGAAATGTTGGCCTTCTGAAAACTATGTCCATCTATATGCACTCAATACTGAGTTGGGGTTGAACTACTGGAAATTGACTTTTCCATGATATTGTAATGTACTTATTTGTTAATGGCGAGCACCCCCCCCCACCCCGGAAATTCCTCTCTTTTTTGGTCCTGACCCGTTTGCATCCCTGACTTATATATGACATATTTATCCTAATTTTTTCAGAATCTCTTGGTAGGACTCTCTCGGGGAACTGTTCTAGGCAATGTCCCTATTACACAACTTTGCAGCAATTAAAGGAGAGAACCAGGGATTACTTCTATTCCTGACTCTAAGTTTCTTAAAAGGTGTGTGTTAATCAGCAACAAAATTAAAGGTATTGACAAAATAATTTAAAGCTATGTTAGGGTCAGGGATAGCATTTATAGAAAAGATATCACTAATATTAGTCACATAAAAAGTCATGCTCCACAAAATGCTTAAAAAATGATTGATATCATTGGCTTGGCGATGAGTTTCATATTTTGTTAGAGTGTAAGAATACATGTATTGCACATCTCAGTGAAAAATCTCTTCCTAAATATTATGTTTGTAATCCATCCATGTTTAAACCTATTTTGTTACTACAGTCCAATAAAACAAAAGTTATTTATATGTTTGGTGCCTTTCTGAAGTGTCCTTCCTTTGTTTAAGTGATACATATTTATTATTGGTGTTGTTATTATTATTATTTTATTTTACAATATTTTTATTTATTTATTTTTCTACAGTATGTCCTCCATTTGCCAGAGATGGAAAGTATGTACAGCTGTTAGTCCCGATTCTTTGTATTGGAAGCCCAAGAACAGACCAGAGAAGTCTTTCGTACAAAAGTAGTAGTGTTTACTCAGGTCACAGATAAAGTACATCAGCGCTGGACTCAAAGTGACAGAGCTCTCGCAGGATCTCGGTCAGGAGTGAGTCCAGATTTCAGGAAATGGGTCACATTTATCTTCTTGGGCTGGGCCTGCCCCGTACAGAGGTTGGATGTTCTCAGAATGTGATAAGCAACATGACGTGTGTGTTGTTGTTCAGGCGTGTATCTAATGCAACAGACCTAACTGACAGACTAAGAGAACTCAGCAGTTACATTATGTCCTTGGTTATAAGGCTAGAGTCACAATATCTGGCTTCATGTTCACACACAGGTTATGTGCGTTCAAGTACTAAATTGGAACACATGATGTCAAAACATACATGACGTCATTGAAGTATAAAAACAAAGTACGTAACGTCCCAGAACATGTCCAATTGTAACAATCCCCCTTTTGACATGATTTTATTATGTCAATCAAATAGAAGTAGGGATGTTATCCCTGTATTGTATCACATCTACTGGCAGTAGCCATCCCAGCAGGCCCCCAAACTGCAGGTGACCACATTCTTTAAGATGTAACACAACCAGGCAGGAGATTTTTATGTATCCCCCTTTTGATATACATCATTCATATCAACAATCACCTAAATCAAATATTGTGCATAAGAAGGTCTTCATTGCAAAATAGCAGCCTATATGTGAGCGACTATGTGTAAGCTGTTCTTCTTTGCAATTACCAGCAGCAAGCATTTCTTCATTGCACACGCATGTGGAAATATTTAAACAGTCTCATGATTGGTTAAAGCAGATATCAGTGGAATGTTTTTGTTAATATAAGTCCTAAATAGTCCTATTTTCCGTCAGCAATCACTTACATGAAGTATTTCAGCCTAAACACGAGTCTCTCCGTCACTCTGCTCTGCTGTAACCCGAGGAGAACATTTTCCTTGTGGGATACAAGTGTTATCCAATGAGGGGAGAGAACGGCATGAAGGGCTGTGTGTGCAGCCAAGGGATGCGCGTGAATGTGGTGACGTAGCACGAGGACCAATTGATGCCTGACAATGGCGGGGGCTGCTAACTCATGGTGCGTTCAAGGAAACTCGTACTTTGTGTTTTTCCTTCCTGTGAAGTCATACCAGTTCGATCTGGTACGAGTTCACGGGTCGGAAGTTACGAGTGGCCGTTATAGGGAACTTTCACAGACAACAGGACGGTAAAAACACGAGCTACGGGTTACCTGGAACGCTACCAAGTCGTAGTTGTGACTTGAAGCTGTAACTTACGGTTTCAAAAGCCTGCCTTGAACACAGCATTAGCCGAAACGGCCGTGCCGATGATATCTGCTTTAAGTAAAAAATATATATATTTTTTTCTTTTTAACAAAACACATAAAAAACACAGTCTTTAAAGCCCTAGCAGAACTCGGCACTGAGTATCCTAACTAAAAAGAAAAACTATAAGTCTCACGCCTCTACGTGTGTGCAAGAACTATATGTAAAAATGTAATAGGCATTAGCAGCTTGTCATGTATAGGGAAAGGGTTCAGGTGTACAAGCAAGGGTCTTCATCATCCTCGGATTTGGGTTATTCAGTCTCGTCCTCTCCGGGCTCAGAGAGGGAGACCAGCGGCATCACTTCTCCAGGGTATTGTACTAACTGGTAAGGAGGTGGTGTAGGGAATTTATCATTAATAGCTGTAGTAATACATTTTAGACAGAGGTGCCTGATGCATGGAATGCAGCAACATCCACATAATGTTAACAGGGTCACTGCTGCAATCAGTGAAAGAATTACTGATGAAATCAAAGATTTCCATTTGCCAAATGTTTTGTCTAACCAGTCAGCTAACGGATTCTCTATCCCTGAGTGTTCTGCTAACTCTTCAGACATAGTTTTGAGGCCAGAAAGGGCTCGAGTTATAGAGCCGTCTGGAGCAGTGTTATTAGGAATGAACACACAACAGTCCTGGCCAAACATGGAGCATACACCACCTCTCTCAGCTAAAAGAAAATCCATGGCTACTCTATTTTGGTAAGTCCTCAGACTCCTCAGTGAAGTTGCAGACAGTTGTGCAGGCCAGCTATGGCATCTCTGGTTAAGTTATTAAGTCTTTGAACATTAAAGTGGACATAATCAACTCTATCTACATTCTTGTTACCCACCAGAACAAGGGTGATTCAACTCCTGCAGCAACTTGGTTTACTAACTTATATTCATCAGGCACACCTCTGGGAACCCCAATTGCGTCTATGTAAGCAGGTGAGTCTAAATACAGATCAAAAACAGCTCTCTGGTGCACGTGAGAGTGAGAAGATGTTACGGAATCACGATGATAGGTTGACGGCCACGATTCTATTTCAGATACGGACACTTTAATTACTTTTATCGGCGCAATTAATGACACCAGAGTACGAGTCCCTGACCAATTATTAGGGAGTGTATTTCTCAGCCGGTTTCCACCACAATACCAGTACACATCCGCCCGGGCATAGGTTAGTTACTGAGACTCTGGCCCTACAGGCTAGTCTCCACTGTGACATCATCATCATGTCTGTTCACTGTAAGTTTCAGCCCGTGCAGGTATGGTAGAGTCCTTGTCAGTCGATGAGGTTGCAATGTCAGTCCGCACCTCAGTCAATGTTCTGTCGGTAGGGTCCTGAGTAAGAATGCAGTGAGTCTTATGGATCCAGTTACTCAGTCTCTCGTCTGTAAACCACACCTTAACACAATGAGAAGTAGCTTCTGCTACCTTGTATGGTCCCTTCCACCGTGGAAAAGACCAACTGAGTTTATTGACCTTTCTGAGGACCCAGTCTCCCACTTCAACAGGTGCAGTTTCAGGGTCCTGCTCCTTGGTGAGTATCTCTGTTACCTGTTGAGAGATACTCATCACGGTGTTGTTCAACTGTTTCACATATTCACATGTATTTTCATACTGCAATACAACCGGTGGTGAGTCTGTTGGTGCAGTGGTGAATGGACAGGGCATTTTTCTTCCTGTCAGGATCTCATGTGGGCTGATATTCAAGGTGGCGTTTGGGGTAGACCTTAGATTAAACAAAACAATAGGTAGGGCTTCAATCCAGGTCAGCTTTGTGTCAGCACAGACCTTTGCCAGGCCTTCTTTAATGGTCCGATTTGCCCGTTCCACCAGTCCCTGTGATGCTGGGTGATAAACCGCCCCAAACTTGTGTCTGATCCCAAACTTCTCCTCCACCTCTCTGAGTTCTTCATTAGAAAAATGAGAACCATTATCAGATCGTCCTATTTCTGGTACCCCGAATCTGGGAATGATCTCTCTCGTTAGCCATTTAACGACTTCTTGTCCTTTTTCAGTTTTGGTAGGTGTGGCTTCTACCCACCTAGAGACTTGGTTGTGCAGAAAAAACACTGACAGTTTGTCAGGAATGTTTCTGCCCTTTTCAAATCTCTCTCTGTTTTTACCTTCTACATAATCCCTGCCTTGGGTAGCTTAATCTTTGTTTGCTCCACACTTTCTGCTGCTTGTTTTGAAAACATGGTGCATTCACTCAGTGTAGGCGGAGCGCTTTCACAGTCTTTAAACATTCTCTTATCTTGCATGTCCCTTGTCCAGTCTACAAATCTGTCCATGGCTTTCTTTTCCTGGTCCCCTGGGACTTTCTTTTGCCATCTTGTTATTGTTTCATACAGTACCAGCCCCAGAGAGCCGGGTTTACAATTTCTCCACTTATCCACAATTTTCTGTGACATCTTTAAATAGTATTGCACGTGTTAGACAGATAAGGGTGAATGACACAATGTCCGAGTGAGGACCCGATCAAGAAGCTTCTACACAGAGTCTTTTACTCCGTGCGCTTGACCGCAGGGGGTTCTCCCAGTCCAATCACTCGTTTTAATTCACCAAGCTCTGCCACACCGTAGTTAACAGTTTCCCTTTACCCTATTCCAATGCCCCCCAATACAGAACTACTTGAGATCTGTGTCAGTGAAGGAATTCTCGATCAGTCTCGACTGCTCGATATCACAACACTCACACAATCAAATGATCATCAAGTAGGAAACCACCCCACAGTTAGGCCTAATATGAAAAATAACAAAGTTATCCCTGTGTCTTCATAAAGTATTAGACTCTATTGATGAACAGGAACAACACTACTAATTAATAGTAGTCTTCACCTCATTGCGGCATCGCCTCATTGCGGCATCGGCACATTCCGGCATCGCCTCATTGCGGCATCGGGCACATTCCTGTTCCCGGCATCGCCTCATTGCGGCATCGCCTCATTGCGGCATCGGGCACATTCCCGGTATTAAAATGTCCTTATGAATTTTAGAAGACAACCTTTAGAGGTTTTCCATGCAAGTGATGAGTTTTGCGTCTTCCAAAAACAGCTGGGCTTGGTTAAAGACAACCCTTAGTGGTTCTCCATTCAAGTAATGAGTTTTACGTCTTTCAAGAACAGCTAGGCTAGGACACTTGCTTATATGATATAAGCTTTCAAAGACAACCCTTAGTAGTCTAGTACGAAGAGGGGGGTATCATGCACCCCCCGGAAATATACTTCTAACCAGTGTTTCTAGATTGGAAAAAATGTGTAGAAAATGATGAGCTATGTTAAAAAGTTGTCAGAATGTCCCATGTATCATTTTTATGCAAATTAGTGCCGCCATTATCGAAAAAACCTAATTTCACTATATCTCAGCCAATACTGCAGATATCTGAACAAATAAGGTGTCTAGACCCATGTTTTGGGGGTCAGAGATCACAATAAAACTATTCATAAAGTGATCACATGTCGGTGGCATGCTAGTAAGCAAACCTAACCCTTTTACCAATTACAAGACGCCAATATTGGAGATACCAAATAAGGTGTCTAGACAGAGGTTGTTGTGTGTTTAACCAAGGTTTATTTGGATCAAACATCATAATAGAACTCTTGTTGATGTGACCACTCTTCTCTTTCCCATGCCAGATAAACAGTCAAGTAAATGGTTCTCCACTATGCATCACTCATCATCGTTTTCACTGAAATCTTCAAAGTTAAACTCATCATCTCCTTCCTCTTTCTCCTCCTCTTCCCGTTCATGCTCTCAAGTGTCATGGGGATCAACCAGTGAAGTTGGTAGGATAGGACCAAAGGACCACACCGGTTTCAACACTCCTTCATCAGTCTTCATCCATCCCTGCCCCTCATCATAGGGTTTTGGTTTTTCCAGAATAGGTTCATCAGCTCGCTTGGCGACACGGTAGTTCACACGTCAGGCATGTGGCTTCAGAGCAGAGTGGCATGGAGGAAGGCGAACCAGGTCAACCTTAGACTTGCAAGTGAGTTTCTTGTCCTCCCCCACCATGTTGCATAGCAACTTGGCACGGACAACATCCACTGAAGACTCACAACTCTGTCCAGACATCAGACAGGTGAATTGCTCCAACTGCCTCAGCATCTCAGGCTTGACACTCTAGCAGTCACTGAGTTGTCTGAATACGTGAAATTGGGGATTCTTCTTCAAGGGCCCCACCTTCCTTCTCCCTTTGATGGCACTGGTACAGTCTTCTCCACTGAACACATAGAACCCAAGAAGAGTGGTGCGGTGGTCTTCTCCCAGGGATTCTGCAATACTACTACTGCCTGGCTTCCGGTGTATCTGTCCCCACTGATGTTGAGATGGATGTGTTACAGTACGAGCAGAAGCTGTGGGCAAGGCTGCTAAAGCTGACTTCATCAGACCCCTACAGTGTGAAGATCCAGGAAGCTTCTCAACATCTCCAAGCTTGCAGAATCCCTGGGAGAAGACTACCACACCACTCTTCTTGGGTTCTATGTGTTCATATCAGTGGAGAAGACTGTACCACTGCCAAGTATATATTTTTGGCTTTTTCATGCCTTTATTTGACAGTACAGTTGAGAGAGACAGGAAATAGGGAGGCAGAGAGGGGGTCGGATGACACGCAGGAAAGGGCCGTCCGATGTGGGATTCAAACCAGGGCCGCCTGCACGAGGACTATAGCCTCAATATATGGGGCGCCTGCTTAACCCACTGCGCCACTCGACGCCCCGGAAGGTGGGGCCCTTGAAGAAGAATCCCCAATTTCACGTATTCAGACAACTCAGTGACTGCTAGAGTGTCAAGCCTGAGATGCTGAGGCAGTTGGAGCAATTCACCTGTCTGATGTCTGGACAGAGTTGTGAGTCTTCAGTGGATGTTGTCCGTGCCAAGTTGCTACGCAACATGGTGGGGGAGGACAAGAAACTCACTTGCAAGTCTAAGGTTGACCTGGTTCGCCTTCCTCCATGCCACTCTGCTCTGAAGCCACATGCCTGACGTGTGAACTACCGCGTCGCCTTGTACAAGCGAGCTGGAAAAACCAAAACCCTATGATGAGGGGCAGGGATGGATGAAGACTGATGAAGGAGTGTTGAAACCGGTGTGGTCCTGTGGTCCTATCCTACCAACTTCACTGGTTGATCCCCATGACACTGGAGAGCATGAACAGGAAGAGGAGGAGAAAGAGGAAGGAGAGGATGAGTTTAACTCTGAAGATTTCAGTGAAAACGATGATGAGTGATGCATAGTGGAGAACTATTTACTTGACTGTTTATCTGGCATGGGAAAGAGAAGAGTGGTCACATCAAGAAGAGTTCTATTGTGATGTTTGATCCAAATAAACCTTGGTTAAACACACAACAACCTCTGTCTAGACACCTTATTTGGTATCTCCAATATTGGCGTCTTGTAATAATAATAATAATAATAAATTTTATTTGTAATGCACTTTACATTTAGGCAATCTCAAAGTGCTACAGTACAAGTTTAATTTAAAAAGGGACACAAGTTAATACTAAAATTTAGCAAAAAGCTTTCCTGAATAAATAGGTCTTCAGGTTTCGTTTAAAAGCATCAGTGGTCTGTGGGGCCCTCAGGTGGTCTGGGAGGGCGTTCCACAGCCTTGGAGCTGCAGAGCAGAAAGCCCGGTCACCCATAGTGCGGAGCTTGGTTCTCGGGGTTTTGAGGGTGTTTGAATTAGCGGATCGGAGGGTGCGTGTGGTGGGGTGGGGGGTGAGGAGTTCTTTGAGGTATTGGGGGGCATGTCCATGGATGCACTGGTGAGTGAGGAGAGAGACCTTGTACTCAATTCTGAGTGGGACAGGGAGCCAGTGGAGAGTTTTGAGTTTTGTAATTGGTAAAAGGGTTAGGTTTGCTTACTAGCATGTCACCAACATGTGATCACTTTATGAATAGTTTTATTGTGATCTCTGACCCTCAAAACATGGGTCTAGACACCTTATTTGTTCAGATATCTGCAGTATTGGCTGAGATATAGTGAAATTAGGTTTTTTCGATAATGGCGGCACTAATTTGCATAAAAATGATACATGGGACATTCTGACAACTTTTTAACATAGCTCATCATTTTCTACACATTTTTTCCAATCTAGAAACACTGGTTAGAAGTATATTTCCGGGGGGTGCATGATACCCCCCTCTTCGTACTAGACTATTAGTGGTCTTCAAAGACTTGACTAGGACACTTGTTCATATGATATAAGCTTTCAAAGACAACCCTTAGTGGTCTTCAAAAACTTGACTAGGACACTTGTTCATATGATATAAGCTTTCAAAGACAACCCTTAGTGCTCTTCAAAAACTTGCACGTGAGGCTATGTGTTTTAATACTTTATATGTGACCATTCAGTATACAACAAGACAATTCTCTTAATGGTATGAAACACAGCTTTTTTTTTTTTTTTTCCAAAAGTTTTAGGGATGTTGGGATTACCTTATTCAGACAATTTAATTTAGTAGTCTCCAATGTGCAGAAATTTGATAGAAAAGGTTTCCTGCTTACCCTTCGTTTAGCCGGCTTTGAATTGTCTGAAAAAAGTTTTCCTTTGATCCACTCTGGTGGTCCTCAGTCAGACACAGTCTCAGAGTCAACCAATCCGGGTCACGGCACCATTTGTTAGTCTCGATTCTTTGTATTGGAAGCCCAAGAACAGACCAGAGAAGTCTTTCGTACAAAAGTAGTAGTGTTTACTCAGGTCACAGATAAAGTACATCAGCGCTGGACTCAAAGTGACAGAGCTCTCGCAGGATCTCGGTCAGGAGTGAGTCCAGATTTCAGGAAATGGGTCACATTTATCTTCTTGGGCTGGGCCTGCCCCGTACAGAGGTTGGATGTTCTCAGAATGTGATAAGCAACATGACGTGTGTGTTGTTGTTCAGGCGTGTATCTAATGCAACAGACCTAGCTGACAGACTAAGAGAACTCAGCAGTTACATTATGTCCTTGGTTATCAGGCTAGAGTCACAATATCTGGCTTCATGTTCACACACAGGTTATGTGCGTTCAAGTACTAAATTGGAACACATGATGTCAAAACATACATGACGTCATTGAAGTATAAAAACAAAGTACGTAACGTCCCAGAACATGTCCAATTGTAACACATCCCCGCTGCTTACTTGCTACGCCTGATTACTTTACTGTCTAATGTTTGTTTGTGGTCCATACCACGTATGCAGTCGTGAGATAATTTTTTTTTTTTAAGTGAAAAAAAAGTAGTATAACAAGGCTTTGATTTTTCCCGCTTAACATTTCTGATGCAAGCAATTGGGCAGTGGTCACTAAAGTCAAGGGGGAGAACCCAAGAGGCTGGTTTATTGTGGCTTATTGGTTAAAATGAGGTCCAATAAGGTGGACTTCTCAAGGTTAGCTGGATCAGGCCTTGTTGGAGCAGAAATCAATTGTGTGAGATTCAGGTCTGTAAAGCCACATTATGTAATAACGCCGCATTATGTAATAATGTAATAAATCTTCATGTCATTATGTAATAACGCCGCATTTTGTAATAATCTGCCACATTTTGTAATAAAAATCTTGAACGCAATATGTAATAAACTTTGCCGCATTTTGAAATAAGTTGTTACATTTTGCGTCACTTATTACATAATTGCAGGTGTTGCACTTTTTTATGAGGAAAATGTAATAATTTGGTGCATTATGTAATAAACCACCAACACCCGCCGATGTGTGGCACAGTAGCCTATATGAATATCTACATGGACTTTCTGACCGACGCCCATTAACCGAATAAACCGATGAGATTACAACGCTTGCAGGGGCGATTGCTTTTTTTTTTCCCGTTACACATACACGTGCTCTGCAACAGCTGATTGCCACATCCACTGAGCTCTGTCTCAGCTGATCGCAATCCAATGTTTAACTGTTTTTATACTAAATGCAGCCAAACACCAGGCTGAAGAGAGAGGAACAGCCGCAGGTGAACCATTGAATTTTTTTTTTTTTTTTTTTGCGCAGCACTGTTATTACAGGTGATGCACATCTACTGTATGTCTGTGTAGGCTACATTTGTTGTCTGATCTTCCTTCACGGGGACTGCACAGCACATAGGCTACTGTCAGTCCTCCTGTATAACTTTTTGCTGGGAAATATGACTGAAGGCACATGGAAGTTCTTGTTATCAGTTAAACAGTTAAACATGTGCATCCCTACTCCCAACTGATTTGATTGTTCCTCTTGTTCCTGCATGTGGAATTGTGTGTGTACCGGTATGTGTGAGTGTGGAGCGCAAGGGGCATCGTTGGTTGACGCACACATACTTTGGTGTTGTTATGTTTGATGCCCTGCTCACCTTGTGCTGCAGGTGAGAAAAGGAGGAGAGAAGAAAGCTTGAATGAGAATGAAAGCAGTACATAGGGGATGTAGCCTATTATAATAAATAAAGTTATATTTGATTTAGTTTTGACCATCCTATGGCTTCAGAAATGAATTCATATATGATTCATGCTGGCAGTGTTGCTCTGATGGTCCTTATGTTTTTTTTCTTCTAATTCAGACATACATTTTGGTGGTTTATTACATAATACACCAAATTATTAAATTTTCTTCATAAAAAAGTGCAACACCCGCAATTTTTAATAAGTGACGCAAAATGTAACAACTTATTACAAAATGCAGCAAAGTTTATTACATATTGCGTTCAAGATTTTTATTACAAAATGTGGCAGATTATTACAAAATGTGGCGTTATTACATAATGACATAAAATTTTATTACATCATTATATAATGTGGCTTTACAAGGTCAATGCACAGACCATTAGATGCATTGCTCCAGGAGACGCTGTTGGTGTCCACTGAGAAGAAAATTGATGAGTGACAGTATGAAGACACTGTTGTTCATGATGTGTGTTTCATTGTTTCTGCAGGTGATCAGCACCCTAACCCAGAGAGTCTACATAGTAAAGAAGAAAAGGAAGAACTATTGACCACTCCAGAGTTCCCCATCACTTCTGTTCATGTGAAGAGTGGGGATGAGGAGGAGAAACCTCAGTCCCTACAACCTCATCAAAGACAAACTGAGGCAGAGCCTCCATCCAGCAGCTCAGCTGAACAGATGGAGGCTGATGGAGACGACTGTGGAGGATCTGAACCAGCCAGGAACTCAGATCAACCTGAAGATCTTCAACCAGATCCAGATGATGAGGTCTCAGAGTCGTCCTGTGTGACTGAAGACCGTGATGACAGGAGAGAAACCAGAGCACCTGAGTCAGGTTTGAACAGTGAAGCTGTTCATGTAAGTGGCAAAGAATTTAAGACTGGTAAGAAGTCTCACCGCTGCTCAGAGTGTGGGAAAACATTTAAAGCACCCTGGGATTTGAGGACACACATGAGAGTCCATACAGGAGAGAGACCATTTGAATGTTCTACCTGTGATAAAAAATTTAAACAACGACAGCATCTTCTTGAACATATGAGAATCCATACAGGAGAGAAACCATTTGACTGTGCTACCTGTGGTAAAAAATTTAGCCATGATAGGAGTCTTAAAGAACATATACGACTCCATACAGGGGAGAAACCATATAAATGTGCTACCTGTGGTAAAAGATTTGGACAACGAGTGACTCTTAAAGACCATATAAAACTCCATACAGAGGAGAAACCATTTGACTGTGCTATCTGTGGTAAAACAATTCCATATAAAAGGAATATAAAAGTCCATATGAGAATCCATACAGGAGAGAAACCATTTGACTGTGCTACCTGTGGTAAAAAATTTAGTCATAAAATAAGTCTTAATGAACATGTAAGACGCCATACAGGGGAGAAACCATATGAATGTACTACCTGTGGTAAAACATTTAGATATAAAGGGAATCTTGTAAATCATACAAGACTCCATATATGGACTTAAAAGGCATCTTAAAGTGCATATGAGAATCAACACAAAGATTTCTCCAGCAGGTAAGTAGTTTGCTTCACACAAGAGTCCATTGAAAAGTGATGCCATTTGGTTGCAGTGTTTGTGGCAAAACATTTATGAAGCCGGTGATTTTTTTTTGTTGCACTTGAATGTACATAAAGGAGAAAAAATATTTGGTTGTTATGATTGTGGAAAAATATTTTTACGATATGATGCTCCCTTCTGTTCAACCTATATGCTGCCTTTGGGTCAAATTCTGCAGAATTCTAATGTCAACTATCATAGTTATGCAGATCACACACAAATACATCTCGGTCAAATCGAGTCATTGTGTCACTGTTTAGAGCAAGTCAAAAATTGGATGAACCAAATTTTCCTTCAGTTAATCAAGAAAAAACTGAGGTCATTGTTTTTGCCAATAAAAAGAAGAGGGTTGGTGTCAGTAAATGCCTTGAGTCACTGTCTCTAGAAACTAAAGACCAAGTCCGAAACCTTGGCGTGCTGATAGACTCAGAGCTGACCTTCAACAGCCATATCAAATCAGTCACCAAATCAGCCTTTTATCAACTTAAGAACATATCCAGAATTAAAGCAGATATCAGTGGAATGTTTTTGTTAATATAAGTCCTAAATAGTCCTATTTTCCGTCAGCAATCACTTACATGAAGTATTTCAGCCTAAACACGAGTCTCTCCGTCACTCTGCTCTGCTGTAACCCGAGGAGAAAATTTTCCTTGTGGGATACAAGTGTTATCCAATGAGGGGAGAGAACGGCATGAAGGGCTGTGTGTGCAGCCAAGGGATGCGCGTGAATGTGGTGACGTAGCACGAGGACCAATTGATGCCTGACAAGGGCGGGGGCTGCTAACTCATGGTGCGTTCAAGGAAACTCGTACTTTGTGTTTTTCCTTCCTGTGAAGTCATACCAGTTCGATCTGGTACGAGTTCACGGGTCGGAAGTTACGAGTGGCCGTTATAGGGAACTTTCACAGACAACAGGACGGTAAAAACACGAGCTACGGGTTACCTGGAACGCTACCAAGTCGTAGTTGTGACTTGAAGCTGTAACTTACGGTTTCAAAAGCCTGCCTTGAACACAGCATTAGCCGAAACGGCCGTGCCGATGATATCTGCTTTAAGGGTTTTCTGTAGGCACTTTTAAATCCAGGTTAAAAACATTTCTCTTTTCATGTGCTTATGGCTGAGCTCTTTTTAAAGGGACAACGAGGAGTTTCTATTTGGTTATAAAAAAAAGTCTCACGTTAATGTGGATGAATCTACGCTACCCACACTTGTTAATGGGCTCATTTTCGATAAATATATTGTTTTGTCTCTATGGTTATTTTGTTATTATTAGTGGTGGCGGAGATGCTGGTCGAGCCGACCAGCTTTCTTTACTTTCGGTTTCGTAGCGAGTCATGAGAATAACGCCGCCGAATCGCCGTTTATGGTCGGAACTACGACGGTATGTGATCGTCTTCCAACCTCTGACTTTAATTATTGATGAATGAAAACATGAGTCTGTCTTGCAGCGGTCAAAGTATTTCATGGTGCGTGCGGAGGCTCATAAATGTAGTGTGAAAACGCTTTGCTTTTCCAAAACTCCTTGTTGTCCCTTTAAGAACTTTAAACCTTATCTATTTTATTTTCTTCTAAATTTTTATTCCTCTTTGCTTTATGTTTAATGTTGACTTTTTTTTTTAATTAAAAAAAAATGCTGTTCTTTTTAAATGTTTTTTCTTTATGTAAAGCACATTGAGTCTGCTTTGGTATGAGATGCGTTGTATAAATAAAGATGCCTTGCCTTGTCATACTTTCGCATTCAGACTTCATTCAACTTTTCTCATTCAACTCCTATGTCGTCATCTTCTAGTGTTTACCTGTAACAGCTTTAAATCCAGCAGATGGCGGTTTGTTCATTCCAACCACATGGCTAAGAAGAAGAGGAGGATAGGTTTCAGTTTCTAGTCGGACGACTTGAAGACACGCCCTGAAACTGGAAAGGAAAAGCATCGAGACGAGCGATATCACGGCGTCTTCCAGGATGTGGTGTGCCTGAAATATTCTTACAATTATTTCAAGCCTTTTGAACCCCACAGAAGAACAACAACAAGACTGAAGAAAGTCCTGTAAGATTAGTAGAGGGCAGTAACACGGCTGAACGAGTCTACGCTGCCGGAAACAACAAAGCAGAAGCGGGAGGAGGAAGAGGAGGAGCAATACGCGGGTCTCGTTGGAGGAGATGAGAGATACCGAGGCGTCCTGAACAGAGTCAATCACACTAACCTGAGTCTGTGGTTGACGAAGCGTTTGATGGAGTTGATGTTTGTACTCGGATAATGTTTATCCAAACTGGAAGAGAGTCGCGGTTAGGGAAACAATAGTCATTTGGCGGGATCAACGAGAGTAAAATGTCTGAGGTGGAGTTTCTGAGAGGATTCATAACCGAGAGACTCACCGCCGCCTCCCAGGAAATCTTAGCGGCCGTGGACAGAGTCGTAGCCGGCTACGAGGCGGAGGCTTCGGGCTTCAGACAGGAGATCGAGCGGCAGAGGAACCTGCTGGATGTTCTCCTGCAGCCTCGAGTCGTTCTCAACAAAACAGGTTGGTGATTCAATTTTAATTCCATGAACCTCAAAGTTTAGGTTTGTAGAGAAAGAGCACATTTTTCTTTTAACTTTTCCGTGGCTATCATCAATTTTACTACAGGAAGTTACCAAAACTAAGAAGGTATTTGTGTTGAGGCAGCGTACTGTAAAACAACGTTGTTATCTAGTCATCTTTTTTTATTTGCATTCATTCCCATAGTCCTTTTTTTGGAGTCATCATCACCAAGATCTACAGATTTCCCCACATGGTTTTCTGTTCTGTAGTTAATTTTTAAACCAAATTTACTGGAAGACACTATTGTTTTAGGTCCAGGTGTTGAATTGTGTCTTCATCACACACAGACTTACATTTTTAGAAAAGTAGTACATTTTATGATTGAAGTTTTGTGAATTATTTTCTATTTCAGGATTTAACCATTTAACCACTAGTAATGATATAACCGTACATGTTGGACCAACTCAAGTATTAATAAATACCCCTTTCCCACTGGTCAAAAAACCCGTTTAAACCCGCTAACAATCGGCTTTTGGTGGCAGTGGGAAAGGCGCACCGAGCCGACACGGGTCGACGCGGGTCAAACGACTCGGCAAGCGACGCGGGTTAAAATCGCCTTCAATCGGCTCGGCTCCGATCGGCTTGCAGTGGGAACGCCAGACCCGCGTCAACCCGCTAATTTACTTGATGACGCTGAGCGTTACATATGGTGGCCTGGAGGTGCAAATCAACATTATAAAACATAAAACACTTTTACAAATTCTGAAACAAATTTACATTTCAGAAAACAAAACTACAAGTCTTAAAACAAAGTTACATTTCAGAAAACAAATTTACATTTCAGAAAACAAAATTACATTTTAGAAAACAAAATTACATCTCAGAAAACACATTTACAAGTTGCAAAACAAAATTACAATTCAGAACAAGATGCAAAACAAAATTACATTTCAGAAAAAAAAATACAAGTTGTAAAACAAAATTACATTTCAGAAAAAAAATTACAAGTTGTAAAACAAAATTACATTTCAGAAAACAAATTTACAAATTGCAAAACAAATTTACATTTCAGAAAACAAAATGACAAATAACATAACACTTTTACAAAGACCAAAACACTTTTACAATATCTGAAACAAATTTACATTTCACTTTTACAAACACCAAGACACATTTACAAGTGGCAAAACACTTTGACAAACTGCAGAAACAAATTTACAAAAAGGCCAACATCAACCGGAAAGGGAATGTACCAACCCCGGGGTTGACCCGGAAGTGAACGAGGAGCGGTCATGACGAGTTCTCGTCGTCAATGGAGAAGCTAATGGAGACCTGAGATGAGCGAAAGGCAAGCACATGAGCCGACTATCTAGTTTTTGACCAAGATGGAGTGCGAGCGAGCCGTGTTTTGCCCTTTTTGTGGACGATATATGCGACGGTACATTCCCTTTCCGGTTGATGTTGGCCTTTTTGTAAATTTGTTTCTGCAGTTTGTCAAAGTGTTTTGCCACTTGTAAATGTGTCTTGGTGTTTGTAAAAGTGTTTGGTGTCTTGTAAATTTGTTTTCTGAAATGTAAATTTGTTTCAGATATTGTAAAAGTGTTTTGGTCTTTGTAAAAGTGTTATGTTATTTGTCATTTTGTTTTCTGAAATGTAAATTTGTTTTGCAATTTGTAAATTTGTTTTCTGAAATGTAATTTTGTTTTACAACTTGTAATTTTTTTTTCTGAAATGTAATTTTGTTTTACAACTTGTATTTTTTTTTCTGAAATGTAATTTTGTTTTGCATCTTGTAAATTTGTTTTCTGAATTGTAATTTTGTTTTGCAACTTGTAAATGTGTTTTCTGAGATGTAATTTTGTTTTCTAAAATGTAATTTTGTTTTCTGAAATGTAACTTTGTTTTAAGACTTGTAGTTTTGTTTTCTGAAATGTAAATTTGTTTCAGAATTTGTAAAAGTGTTTTATGTTTTGTAATGTTGATTTGCACCTCCAGGCCACCGTAGTTACGTGACGCCTCGTCATCGCGCCGGTCGCGTCTCATATCACGCAAGGGGGCAGTTGTCGGTCTGAGAAGTGAAGCTCACTTCCGCGTTCAAAAAACTGCAATCCCCTCGGATTCCTCTGGGGGCTGGTGTCAGAAGGGAGCATTCCCCATAGACCCCCATGTTAAAATCGCCGACTTTACATCCTCAATAAACATGTTAAAAGCCTGGTGTCAGAACGTTTTTTCGTCTCAATCAATAGTTTCTACCCCCGCACACACTCTGAGGGGGGTGAATTTTTTTTTAAACTCTACCGTTTTACTGTTATTAGGTTAAAATTCTGGCCAATTAGGGCGCGGAAATGTTGAGTGACAGGTCCGAGCAGCTCCGTGGACAGCTGCTTCGAGGCCAGTGGGCGGGTTCTCGGCCGGCCAATCCAACATGGCGCTGTTCAGGCCGCCATATTTGAGTCACAAAAACGACTCCCCAAAACCAATGGGTGACGTCACGGACGCTACGTCCATTCTTTTTACAGTCTATGATATCACGTACCAAAACAAAGCTCTGCTCTCATTCCAGACTGGGATCGAAAGATCAAACAACACTGACCAAAAACGGTTGAAAAAAAGAAAAGAAAAGAAGCGACAGTCTGTTTAACTGACGTGTTGTGCCGCGGACGTCCGTCATGACGGCCGCAGCAGACTCTCTGTCCTCCGCGGTCCTGGTGCTCCAGGTCAGCCAGCCAGAGAGTCTGCCTCGGCGGACGGACACTCCGCGGTGGGCAGCTGTGGCATGACTGTGTGTGTCTCTTGCACCGCGGATGAGAGCGGGGCGACTGGTTTATGCTCTGTCTGACTCCCCAGCGGGGGGTCAGACTCGGCTCATTTTGGTCAATGGGAAAGGGGCCAAATGCCGATTGTTAGCGGGTCGACCCGCGTTTAAAAAACCCGCGTCGACCCGCTAATTTTAGTGGGAAAACGGCTAAAGAGTAACAATAGTATTGATGGCAGTGTCCAACATAACATTTTTTTTCTTACTGGCCCACTTGGCCAGTAGATTTGAGTTTTACTGGCCCCTTGCGTATTTTCACTGGCCTGGCCACCAGAAAATGAAAACTTTAAATATATATATATATATTTTTTTTTTTTACAAAAAAAAAGATCATAGCTGTGTTTCCACTGTAGGAGTTCCTGGTAAAGGGAGGGGGTAGGAACTTCTACAGGAACCGTCCTCTCACTCGGCCCTCTCAGTGGCCGTGTTTCCACTGCAGAGTAGGACCCCGCGGCGACGTCATGAGTTTCGGTGAATTGTTTCATTCTGTACATTTTCTATCTCAGTCTGAAAGCTTTGATGCAGCTCAGGGCTCTCAGGGCATTGGTTAGAGTCCAATAGTCTACAATACTTTATTACTACTAGTCATTTTCTATGGAGGTACATTGATGGTGGTAACTGGAGGATTTCTCTTCTTTGATCAGGGTGACTTTATGGATTACTGATTGATGAATGGATGCACATGGCTGCAGGAGATGCTGTTGGTGTCCACTGAGAAGATAATTGGGGTTCATACAGAAATCAATTGTGAGTGACTGATTGAAGACAATGTTGTTCATTATGTGTATTTCATTGTTTCTGCAGATGATCCTCCTGAGTTGACCACTAGTCTGGATCAGGAGAACCCAGAGAGTCTACATATTGAAGAAGAAAGGGGATTGACAGCTCCAGAGTTCCCCCTCTCTTCTGTTCATGTGAAGAAGGGGAATGATGAGAAACCTCAGTCCTTACAACCTCATCAAAAACAAACTGAGGCAGAGCCTCCATCCAGCAGCTCAGCTGATCAGATGGAGGCTGATGGTGGCGACTGTGGAGGATCTGAACCAGCCAGGGACTCAGATCAACCTGAAGATCTTCAACCAGATACAGATGATGAGGCCTCAGATTCGTCCTGTGTGGCTGAAGACAGTGGTGATGACTGGAGAGAAACCACAACACCTGAGTCAGGTTTGAACAGTGAAGCTGTTCATGTGAGTGATGAAGAATGTGACACTGGTAAGAAGTCTCACTGAGCTCAGGGTGTGGGAAAACACTTGGTGGAAAGGGGAGTTTGAAGAATCCATATATTAGAGAAACCATTTGACTATGCTACCTGTGGTAAAACATTTAGACATAAAATGAATCTTGAAGACCATATAAAACTCCATACAGATGAAAACACATTTGGTTGTGCTATTTGTATACAAAGATTCGCCCTGCAGACATATTGTTTCTTGCCACAAGTGTCCATTCAATAGTGAAGCCATTTGGTTGCAGTGTTGATTAATGGGTGCACATGGCTACAGGAGATGCTGTTGGTGTCCACTGCGAAGATAATTGGGGTTCATACAGACACCAGTTATGAGTGACAGTATGAAGACACTGTTGTTCATGATGTGTGTCATTGTTTCTGCAGAGGATCCTCCTGAGTTGACCACTAGTCTGGATCAGGAGAACCCGGAAAGTCTACATATTGAAGAAGAAAGGGGATTGACAGCTCCAGAGTTCCCCCTCACTTCTGTCCATGTGAAGAGGGGGAATGATCGGGAGAAACCTCAGTCATCAGAACTTGATCAAAGACAAACTGAGCCTGATAGAGAAGACAGTGGAAGATCTGAACCAGCCAGGAACTCAGATCAACCTGAAGATCTTCAACCAGATACAGATGATGAGGTCTCAGAGTCGTCCTGTGTAACTGAAGACAGTGATGATGACTGGAGAGAAACCAGAGCACCTGAGTCAGGTTTGAACAGTGAAGCTGTTCATGTAAGTGATGAAGAATGTAAGACTGGTAAGAAGTCTCACTGCTGCTCAGAGTGTGGGAAAAAATTTAGCCTCAAGGGGAATTTGAAGACACACATGAGAATCCATACAGGAGAGAAACCATTTGACTGTGCTACCTGTGGTAAAAAATTTATATGTAAAATTAATCTTGAAGTCCACATGAGAACCCATACAGGACAGAAACCATTTGACTGTGCTATCTGTGGTAAAAAATTTAGGCAAAGTTCAACCATTAAAGTCCACATGAGAACCCATACAGGACAGAAACCATTTGACTGTGCTACCTGTGGTAAAAAATTTAGGCAAAGAGCAAACATGATAGCCCACGTGAGAACCCATACAGGACAGAAACCATTTGACTGTGCTACCTGTGGTAAAAGATTTAGGCAAAGTGCAAACATGATAGCCCACATGAGAACCCATACAGGACAGAAACCATTTGACTGTGCTTTCTGTGGTAAAAAATTTAGGCAAAGTTCAACCATTGAAGTCCACATGAGAACACATACAGGACAGAAACCATTTTATTGTGCTACCTGTGGTAAAACATTTAGGCAAAGTGCAAACATGATAGCCCACATGAGAACACATACAGGACAGAAACCATTTGATTGTGTAAGTTGTGGGGAAAAGTTTGAGGCTCGTGGTGCTGCACATGAAATGCCCATGAACGTCATGATCTTGAGAAGCACAAGAAAATCCAAACAAAAGTGACACCATTTGTTTGTAGTGTGTGTGGGGGTACATATTCGACAGCAGGGAGTCTCAGAAGACACATGAAATCCCATTTAGGAGAGAAATGTAGTCTCTGTAGGAAATGATTTGTTCCAAAGAAATATCTTCAGACACACACAAATCCATACATGGGGAAAAACATACAGTTGCAGTTTTTGTAGCCATAAATTCTCAGATATTTCTGTCAAGAGGAAACATATGAGTGTATGTAAACTCATGAATGTTACTGAAGGCAGCAGCAGTGTGTGAGGATGCAGTTATTGAACTGTAACAACTCTTCACTACACAGTGAAAATGAGTTTCACTGGTAAAATGTTTTGTTTGATTTAAAATTGTATAAAACAATGAGTTCATGGAATATTTGCTACATATATGTTACAAATCTGTTGTACATGGAAACACATGTATGTTATTGAGGCAGCATTAGGCTACCTGTGGCTGCACAGTATTAATTCTGAAAAGTCTCTTTCTGGTACAATTGCAGTTGGTAGGAAAATCTTTTGTTTTGTTACTAAATAAATTCAGCGTTCATTCATTTTTATGTTTGAATACATTTTTCTCAAGTTTCTTGCATAAAATTGGTCGTGGACAAAATTTTACATTTAGAAATGTGTTTATCTTTTCTTCAAGAATGAATCTAGTACCCGTGACGTCACCTTTTGGTTTGGGGGAGTGTGTTTTGTGCTCCTACTACGGGCATTTGAACCATCTTGGATTTTAGTGGGAGTGTACTTTCCATATTTGCAGGAGATTCGACGTTTACCCGCCCACTGAACTCGAAGCAACCAGCTAACGGCCGGTAACTGTCTGCGAACCATCACTCGACATAACCACTCCCCAATTTATGTAAGAATTTTAAGACTAAACAACACAACCCCCCCCCCCCCAGTGTTCATGGAGGTGGAAACTATCGGTAGAGATCAAAATCATAAACTGTACCAGGCTGTAAATATGTTTTTTAAAGCTGTAAAGTCGGCTATTTTAACATGGCCGTCAATGGAGTGTTGCTCCATAATTACCCTAAGAAAGAAGGAAAATGTTACTTTTTTTTAACATGTTCTTATTGGTTTTTGTTATACAAACAGACAGAAAAACATAACATAACAGAAAAAAAACTGAGTACAGGAACAGGCAGTTACAGAAAAAAAGGGTTAACATAAGATATTTACTTGAGGTGGGATTAAAAAAGAAATGAAGTAAAATAAATAAATGATAATGGCTGCAGAGAAGATTCCAGGATTAGAAGCAGGAGTTAACTGTTGTGCATATGAGATGGGGGAGTGAGGAGCTTGTCTTTGATATAGTCTATCAGAGGCTGCCAGACTTTTGAAAACATGACCAAGGCCAAGGAGCCATTCACTGTAAATCTCTGTTTCTCAAGGCTGAGATGGTGCAGCACATCCTGCATCTATCGAGTCCAGGTCGGGGGGTGGGGTGACTTCCACTGAAGAAGAATCAACCTTCACATGGCCTGCTTAGGGCTATGTCGGTGTTGACTATATAACATGTAGCCCAATGGATTCTGCCCTCTCTTGTCGTTTCTATTGTTTTAGGAGCTGTGATTCTTGCATTGTTTTTCCTGTTCTGCTCTGTTAATTTAAAAAAATCTTAAACTTCCCAGTGGCATGGTATTTGAAAGTGTGTGAAAGAGCAAATGCTTTGTTTGAATATTTTTACCTCACATATTTTTTTTGTTGTTGAAATCTTTGTAGGTGTTTAAACTGCCCCTTCTGACTTTAGCCAGCCACGCTTTTCTCCTGTCCCTGTGTTTGGGGAAGCCATACATGTGTCAGTTACTCTGCCTCAACCAAGTGTGAAAGTAAGAAAATAAAAATAAAAGAGGAATTATTACGGTTTTATTGCTGTCAACAACTGTATGGGTTTAGTAAAGTTAACAGAGTTCAAAGCAATTAACACCAGCATATATATTGATAAGTAAGAAGAATACAGTAGTTAACAAATAGTGATAGAATTATGTGTATTTGCAATGAATTCAAATCAAATTTCACTTTATTTGCATGGATTTCCCCCTGTGAGTCCAGACTTGTTGTGAGTGACCTGTCAGTTTGCCTCATTCAAGTCTGAAAGTTTGATAAAAACAGAGAAAATGCTAAGATTTTATTGCTGTCAATGACTGTACGGGGTAAGTAAACTTAACAGAGTTCAAAGTAATTAACACAAGCATATAAATACTGCAAAGCAAAGCATATTGACCGTTATTTAGTAATTATCAGGGTTTTCCTTTTGTTTTCAATTGCCCGCCAAGCACTTCCTGGAACTTTCGGAGGCTATGGACCACGTGATCGGCCAGCATTTGCCACTCTCTCTGTAGGCACTCTAGTCTATATGCGGGTCTCGTTGGAGGAGATAAGAGATACCACGGCATAGATATTTCATATGGAATAATAAAGACATCATACACAAACAGATCCTTATTTTACCCTTTCTGTTTTATTCACAATATACTTCTGGTCCATCAGTTATTTAACTCCAATGGTTCACTACTTACATATCAAGAATTTACTTTAAAATATAATATCCTAATTCCTATTAGCGAATTTAATGTTGTTATAAATGCAATTCCTGGACAGAACCCAACATTATTGCCTATAGATCCTACCAAACTTGCAATTGGCCAGATTTGTTTCTCATCAACACGCAACAGTAACCGGCCTATAGCCCACGTGCTTTATTTCAAAAAGAAGTTGTATCAGTTCCATATGTAGTCACTTATTGGAATAACTTAATAAACAACCTTGACTGGAAGAAGATCTGGAACTTACCAGTTAGATATATGATAAATAATAAAATAAAATAAGTACCCTTCAAAATAATCCACAGAATTTACCTTTCTTAAGTCTTCTTTTCACAACGTTTTTAAAAATGTCACCGATAGAAGTTGCTCTTTTTGTTTGGGATGCCCTGAAGATGTCTTTCATTTGTTTTGGTCTTGCCCTTTTTCCACCAGTTTCTGGGTAGATGTCTGTAATTTGATTTCCTTTTCTATTGAACCAGATTTTTCCCTTTGTTTTGAAAATGTACTGTTTGGCTTCACTGGCTTTCCATTTACCAAAGTTAGACAATATTACATCATTAATCTTATTATCCTAAATCAAAATCCTTTTTTTCTTACATTTAAGAACAAAGTCAAACAGTATATTAAAACCATTGAAAAATCTAATAACACAAAAGCTATCAAGACCTTGAACTTATACAACATCTTTTTATAATGCAATCTGTAAAAAAAAAAAAAAAAAAAAATGCCTTTATGTATGTAACCAACTGGCAGTAAACTTTGTTGCTGTGTTGAATTGTATTGTTTTGCACAATTCTTAACCCTAGAACACTAATGTCGGGTGATTTCCACCCGTGAAATTATTGTTTCATAATTTTCATTATGTTGCTGTTTCATGGGTCCCTGTAGCTTCATACTGCTCACTGACTTCATTGAAGGTAGGCATGTTTTCAGCAGGCACATGTTCGGGTGGATTTCACCCGACGTTAGTGTTTATGTATTTAATCTGGCGACCGTTTCTGGTGATGCTGAAAATGTTTCTTTTTCCTTTCAAGTTCCCAGCTCCATTAGGTTTTTTTTAAGGAAGTTTTTGTTAAAAAAAACCAAAAAAATCACAAATTTTGGACATTTTTTATAGGGTCCTCCATGATACCTTTCTTTCATTTTGTGATGGTGGAAAATAAAGGAAGTGTAGGCTACTTCAATTTGCCATGTATTGTTGTATTTTAATATACTTTGATGGGAAATATTTTTTTATGGGTAGGCTATATTACATCGGGTAAAAAATACCCGGCACTAGTGATGATGTTACTATTTTTAACGTTAGTGTTCTAGGGTTAATAAAGTTGTGGGGGAAACAAAGAGAGAGAGAGAGAGAGAGAGAGCGAAACCACGGCGTCCTGAACAGAGCAGTTTCTCACACTAACCGGAGCCTGTGGCTGACGAAGCGTTTGATGTTGGATGTTATCTGTACCTAAACGAGAAGTCGCGGTTGGGGAAACAATAGAGTCATTCGGCCGGCGGGATCAACCGAGAGTTTGAGTAAAATGTCTGAGGTGGAGTTTCTGAGAGGATTCGTCACCGAGAGACTCACCGCCGCCTCCCAGGAAATCTTAGCGGCCGTGGACAGAGTCGTAGCCGGCTACGAGGCGGAGGCTTCGGGCTTCAGACAGGAGATCGAGCGGCAGAGGAACCTGCTGGATGTTCTCCTGCAGCCTCGAGTCGCTCTCAACAAAACAGGTTGGTGATTCAGTTTTACATTCATGAACCTCAAAGTCCCGGTTTGTAGAGAAAGAGGACATGTTGTACTACATTTCAAGGCTACAGCAGGAAGTTACAAGAATGTATGTTTTGTTGAGGCGACTTTGTAAATCAAATGTGTTATTAATGACTAAGTAAAAAAAAAAAAAAAGCATCCTTTTTATTTGATTCATGCCTGTAGTCCTGTTTCTAGAGTCATCGCCACAATCTACAGGTTTATGTTTTTTATTCCAGTTTACTGTTCTTTTTTATTGAATTTTAATTATTACATTTAATTTTAAGGGCGAATTTACAGCAGCATAAGACACCAGTGTTGAAGGTTCAGGTGTTGAATCATGTCTTCATCACACAGACTTCAATTTTTAGAAACATTTGAGTCATACATTTTATCAGTTTATCAGTTTGTTTCTAATTCAGGATTTAACCACTAGTAGGCTAATGATATAGCCTACCAGGAGATGCTTCACACACTCAACACGTTCTACTAAGTAGCCTTGTAAGAATGTTAGGCATTTTATTTATTTATTTATTTATTGGGGGGGCTGTGAGGCTGTGGTTTAAACTTAGATATCCCTTCATTGGTGCACAAGCTGGGCACATGATCCATTCAACCACAGGAGACAGCGCCGTGGAAAGAGAACCTCCATTCGCTGCATAACTAACATTCTTTATTAGGAGTTATTGCTTCTGTCTCTAAAAGTGTCCTGATCTCAGTATTACAACGCTCCTTAACTGCTACTTTCACTTCTGGCTGAAAGTGGACTGGACATTTGAGCTACCCCCCTTCTTATAACTGATAAACAGAGTGCTCATACAATAGCATAGTTCAATTCAAGTTCCCTGTAGAACAGATACTACCATTGTGTTTCAGTTGAGTGCAAAAATAGATTCTTGTGCTTTAACTTTAAGGGACAGTTCAACATTTTGGCAAATTCACCTATTGCCATATAGTCATATAGGATAGGTTCTCTACTACAGATTAATTTCATACAATGTTATCAAAATGTTAAATAATATAAAATGTTGTGTAAATGTTCACAATTAACCATTAATGTTTCAACAACAGTTCAACATTTTGTCAAATTCGCCTATTGCCATAATCCCTATAGTCAAAGGGGTAGGTTCTCTACTATAGGGATTATGGCAATAGGCAAATTTGCCTGAATGTTGAACTATCGATTTAACTACTCTTATTAATTGGTATAGTGGGAACGGAGGCACTCAGAGTAGGAGAGTGATTTAAAAAGCCAGGGGATGCAAATCTCGGCAGGTTCAAAAACTGCTGTGCCGAATACTGCATCCCCCCCGCAATGAATGAGCCATAGTTCCGCAGTTGTTGCAGGCACCTCTCGGCATAACACCGGCAAGTTACAGCAAATTGTAGTAAAACTGTGTAGTTGAACTACATTTTAAGTCTCCCCAACACTGCTACTAGTCATTTTCTATGGAGGTGTAGTTTGATGGTGGTAACTGGAGGGTTCAGTTTGACTTTATGGATTACTGATTGATGAATGGGTGCACATGGCTGCAGGAGATGCTGTTGGTGTCCACTGAGAAGATAATTGGGGTTCATACGGAAACCAATTGTGAGTGACTGATTGAAGACAATGTTGTTCATTATGTGTATTTCATTGTTTCTGCAGATGATCCCCCTGAGTTGACCACTCGTCTGGATCAGGAGAACCCAGAGGGTCTACATATTGAAGAAGAAAGGGGATTGACAGCTCCAGAGTTCCCCCTCTCTTCTGTTCATGTGAAGAGGGGGAATGACCGGGAGAAACCTCAGTCATCACAACTTGATCAAAGACAAACTGGGCCAGAGCCTCCAGATCTTCAACCAGATACAGATGATGAGGTCTCGGATTCGTCCTGTTTAACTGAGGACAGTGATGATGACTGGAGAGAAACCAGAGCTCCTGAGTCAGGTGAGAACAGTGAAGCTGTTTATGTAGGCGATGAAGAATGTAACACTGGTAAGAAGTCTCACTGAGCTCAGGGTGTGGGAAAACACTTAGTGGAAAGGGGAGTTTGAAGAATCCATACATTAGAGAACAGTGGCGGCTGGTGACTGAAAAAATTGGGCAGGACAGGAGGAACACCAATCCACAGTGTCATGTTATTTTATACTAGTTGACTACTTACCCCTACTTTCTCATATTCAATGAAAATTAGACAGAAAAAACAATGTCTTACAAGATTTCTTAAAGACAACATCATTTTATTCAATCTTACTGTTTCAGATTAACACAGGCCTAATTAAAAAGACAGAGCCTTTATCATGGATGTGGAATGTAAAAAAAAAAAAAAAAAAAGCAAGCCTCTGATCAACACCTGTAAATGTCACAGTGGGGATTTCACACCCTCTGATTTAAAAAGGAAAAACAAAGGACAAAGGAAAAATCTGTAACTATTAATAACAAAGCAAAGTGTTCCACTCAAATTACATACATATTTGGCTTTGAAAACTGTACATATGCTCTGTGAAAGCCAAACTGTACATCTCCGGATCTTCTTCCCAGTGGCCAAAGGAGGAGATGAGAGATTCAGCAGGCTGTGGGCTCTGAACAGGTTTCTTAGGTCTGAATGTGAAGCCTACCCTGTCCATTTTATTGACAATTTTAACATCTTTTGGGGATGAAAACACCTTTTTAAGGCAGATGGGTTATGCCTTAAAAGGATAGTTCACCCAAAATTCAAATCGTGTGAGATTTGGACGGACCAGGAAGAGGAGCTTCCGCTACAAAACAAGCTTGAAATATAGACTTATTTAATTTCGCATTTCGGGGCTTCAATACAAGACGGACATTACATACGAGCAGCATGGAGGTATTTGGATGTTTTTTGGTGTGTCTTTTTGTCAGGTGAGTAGATAATGAGTGCAATTTGAATTTTGGGTGAACTATCCCTTTAACAAATCGAGAGTAAGATTATTTGCCTCTAGCCCCCCCCCCACCAAGGACAAGAGCCAAGAGATAGCAGCCAGGAAAAAGACATAACGCACCATCAAAACAACCTTGAGGAGGGAACACCACTGCCTTCTTTGCATGGGAAAGGATCTCTACCCCCCTCAAACCCTCCACCTCCTTTACCCCCCCAAATTCCATAATTTCATCCAATTCCATAACTCATCCCTTATCGCCCTCTCTCCTCACTCCCCCTTCTTGGAATTCAAACTAACAGCTCGCCCCTCTCTCATCTTCCTTCCCAAACCCCCCCCCCCAACCCGCCCACCTCCACCGGTTCCAAGACATCTATCATTGCTGTGTCCACCACCAACTCCCCCTCCACGACTGCATCATCCTTGTCTCTCTCCTCAGCCTAATAAGGTTGAGAAAGCTGACAATGTTGCTTGTGCTCAAACCACACAAGACTCAAACTGATATGTGAAGGGTCCAGGCTGCAAAATTAAGGACAGTCATTACTTCTTCCAGGAAAAGTCGGGGCCCTTTATGCAAATAGCTGTTTGGATAGGTAATAGAAAAACAACGGTAACTGTATGTGGTTCTGCAAATTTATCAAATTTAAAGTCCATTCCTTGTGAGCCACAGCCTATCATTGGGAGTCTGATGGATAACACTCCTAAGACACTGAATCTGTGCTAATTAAACATGGTCCTTGGCAGGGAAATCATTTTTAATCAGTGATTGTAACACTGAGAACAAGCTTGATTTTCTGTTTTTAACAGAAACTTGGTTAGATCAAAACAGCAGTGCAGCTGTTCTTATTGAGTCAACTCCCCCCCAAACTTCAGTTTTATGAGTGAGACTAGAGCACATAAGAAAGGAGGAGGGGTTGCTATTGTGTTTAATGGTTCACTCCAATGTAAGCAACTATCTTTTGGGAGTTTTGCTTCGTTTGAATATGTGGCTCTTCTGCTAAAATCCTCCTCTCGAGTCATATTCATTAATGTTTATAGGCCACCGAAATACTGTGCTAACTTCTTTGATGATTTCACTGAACTGCTGTCTACAATATGTATGGATTTTTACCGTTTAGCTATTGTTGGTGATTTTAACATCTATGTTGATAACCCTCAGGACAGAGGCACCCAACAATTATGGTATGTCCTTGATCATTTTGGGCTGACTCAACATGTGGCAGAGGCCACACACAATAAGGGGCACACTCTGGACTTAATCATCTTGAAGGGGTTGAACATTTCAAAGATTGTAGTGACTGATGTTGCTTTATCTGATCATGCCTGTGTTTTCTTTGAGAGCACTTTCTCTGTGCACGCAGGTGTTCAAAAGGAAATCATCTCAAAACGATGTATCACTGAAAACACCTGTGAAAGATCAGGCCTGTCGTGTCCAGGGCGTCAGTGAATGAGCTGGTGGATGTTTTCAATACTAAAATGGCCAACATCATTGATGCCATTGCTCTAAGGAAAGTAAAGGTTGTCTCTGAGAAGAAGAAGAAATCTCCTTGGAGAAACGCCATGCTGGTAAGAGCTGAAAAAAGAGAATGTCGAAAAGCTGAGCTCAGGTGGCGAAAAACAAACCTCAAGGTTCATTATGAGATCTATAAAGAAAGTAACTGAAAACTATGAACAATCTCTCTGACTGCTTCTCTCTGATATCTCCGAACAGTTTATCCAGAAATCTGCTGATATTTCCTGTAAAATCGATGCCAATATCGCTGAAAACTCCATATTTCCTGTGCTAGGAGCAGCATGAGCAGCACGGCTGGGAGTGAAAGTTTGGCGCATAGCAACAGTAACCAAGGGGGGTTGGAGAACTGTCATTGGACCGACCTGATGTCAATCTTGTGTTCTGGTTGCTGATTGGTAAGGCAGGACGTCCTCCCTTGGCGCGTCATTTTACGTGTCTTGGCCAATCATAGATCAGCATGAAAAAACACCTAAATGCATTGAGTAAATGGAAGGAGACCCCGCCCCGAGGCGTCTGGAGGAGGACAGAAGCCCTCCGTCCTCCCCTAAGCCCCCACCTTCCTGCTCCATGCTCCTCACACAGACTACTCTGTCTCCTCCGCCTGCTGTTTTAAGTGGATTTAGTGGATTTTCTTCCATAAAAGAGATTTAAAAATATATTATAAATGATTTGGTAAAGGTTTATTTCAACCAGTTACTCTTTATTAAAAATATGTTGATCTTCCTCTTGCCTCTCAAAAATAGAGGAGGACCAACCTCCTCTGACTCTATGGACCAGCCTCCACTGTTAGACAAACGATTTGACTGTGCTACCTGGGGTAAAACATTTAGACATAAAATGAATCTTGAAGACCATATATAACTCCTTACAGATAAAAAAAAAACATTTGGTTGTGCTATTTGTGGACAAAGATTTGCCCTGCAGACATATTGTTTCTTGCACACAAGTGTCCATTCAATAGTGAAGCCATTTGGTTGCAGTGTTGATGAACAGGTGCACATGGCTGCAGGAGATGCTGTTGGTGTCCACTGAGAAGATAATTGGGGTTCATACAGACACCAGTTATATGAGTGACAGTATGAAGACACTGTTGTTCATGATGTGTATTTCATCGTTTCTGCAGATGATTCATCTGTTCATGAGAAGACTGAGGATGAAGAAGAGAAACCACAGTCCCTACAACCTCATCAAAGACAAACTGAGGCAGAGCCTCCATCCAGCAGCTCAGCTGAACAGATGGAGGCTGATGGAGACGACTGTGGAGGATCTGAACCAGCCAGGAACTCAGATCAACCTGAAGATCTTCAACCAGATACAGATGATGAGGTCTCAGAGTCGTCCTGTGTAACTGAAGACAGTGATGATGACTGGAGAGAAACCAGAGCATCTGAGTCAGGTTTGAACAGTGAAGCTGTTCATGTGAGTGATGAAGAATGTAACTCTGGTAAGAAGTCTCACCGCTGCTCAGTGTGTGGGAAAACACTTAGTGGAAAGGGGAATTTGAAGAGACACATGAGAATCCATACAGGAGAGAAACCATATGGCTGTACTACCTGTGGTAGAAAATTTGGATATAAAAGGAGTCTAAAAAGACATATGATACTCCATACAGGGAAGAAACCATTTGGTTGTGCTATTTGTGGACAAAGATTTGCCCTGCAGACACATTGTTTCTACCACACAAGTGTCCATTCAAAAGTGAAGCCATTTGGTTGCAGTTTTTGTGGGAAAACTTTTGTGAAGCTGTGGAATTTTGGTTTGCACATAAAATCCCATAAAAGAGGGAAAGTATTCAGTTGTAATGATTGTGGGAAAATATTTTTCCGACATGAAACTCTTACGACCCACATGAAAGTTCACACAAGAGAGAAACCATTTGATTGTGCAACTTGTGGAAAAAAGTTTAAGGCACGAGGGAATTTGGTCTTCCACGTGAAATCCCATAAACGTCATGATCTTAAGAAGCACAAGAAAATCCAAACAAAAGCGAAACCATTTGTTTGTAGGGTGTGTGGGAGTAAATATTCAACAGCAGGGAATGTCAGAAGACACATGAAATCCCATTAAGGAGAGAAATCATTAGTATGTAGTCTCTGTAGGAAAAGATTTGTTCAATAGAAATATCTTCAGACACACACACAAATCCATACATGGGAAAAAAAAACCTACAGTTGCAGTTTTTGTAGCCATAAATTCTCAGGTATTTCTGTCAAGAGGAAACACATGAGTGTATGTAATGTAAAATATGTTAATGTGTTAATGGAATCATTGCTACAAATACATGTTACAAATCTGTTGACATTTTGAAATGTGTTTATCTCTTTACTTTTAAATCTTCCACTGTTGCTTGATTACTAAGTTAAAGCTGCAAATCTATAAAAGAATCATCACTGAGTTTATCAACAATCAACAACCATGATACACTTCAGGAAACAACAAAGAAGAAGCAGAAGGAGAAGGAGGAGGAGCAACAAGAAGGTTGGAGGAGATTAGAGCACTGGAATATGAGGCTAAGCATTTTGCGCCCCCGAGTGGCAGGATATGGGTATTGCAAAAGAGCCCAGAAAACCTATTCACTCCAATGTATGTGTGTTGCCCACTTGCTTGTAAATTGATGAAAACGGCCGGGTTTTTGTTTTTAGGTGTCTTGGTCATATCAGATTACACTTATAATTTGTTTATTATAAAATATAGATTGAAACATTAATGTAGAAACTGTTTTGTTTTGTTTTTTTAAGTTTTATCTGTAAGGGGTCCTCAATGATGCTATTAATGTGGGTGGTCTAGAAATGTCCTTAAATTATTGAAAATACCGCACTTGCTCATTCACCAACAATGCAGAGATGTCAGTTCTTGGGCGCTTTTGCAATACCCATATTCCGCCATCAGGAGGCGCTTCCATTGGACCGATACGTGTCGTTACTCTCTTATTCCAGTGCTCTAGAGGAGATAAGAGATAGAAACAGTACAGCATGTTCTAATGGAGTGTAAAGAGTATGAGAGGGAGAGGAGAGAGTTAAAAGCAGGCCTGCAAAGGGAGAAAATTGGGTTTACATTAGGAAACCTGTTGCAAAGGTCAGAAAATATTAGTAGGGTGAGCATGTAACTGCGTTCACACCCAAAGCGTCAAAAACGCTCGAGGCTGGGCGTCAGACAAGACAGCTCCCAAAACGGCAAATATTTTCAGCCGCTTTGGTCGCTCGTCACGTGACTGACGTCAAAGTTCGATCGTGCTGGTCATTGGGGAGCCGAAATACAAAAAAAAGGCAGCCGACTGACATCTCTATTCTGACAGGTTGCCGCCGGTTGCCGCCGAACCGCGTCATAGCTAATTACCCTGAAGTTAACCAGGGCTCAACTTCTCATCTGGTGGTGACGCTTTGGATGCTTTGGAAGCGCGGAGACGCCTGTCGAGTGTGGGAAAACATTTAAAAAACCCTCAGATTTGAAGATACACAAGAGAGTCCATACAGGACAGAAACCATTTGACTGTGCTACCTGTGGTCAAAAATTTAGTCAAAGAGGTAGTCTTACAACTCACATGAAAATCCATACAGCAGAAAAACAATTTGACTGTACTACCTGTGGTCAAAAATTTAGTCGAAGAGGGAATCTTAAACTCCACATGGTAATCCATACAGGAGAAAAACCATTTGGCTGTGCTACCTGTGGTCAAAAATTTTGTGCTAAAGGGAGTCTAAATAACCACATGAGGATCCATACAGGAGAGAAGCCATTTGAGTGTGCTACCTGTGGCTAAATTTAGGTCTCGAGGGAATTTTACTTTGCACTTAAGAGTCCACACACAGGAGAAACCATTTGTTTGTGCTATTTGTGGAAAAAGATTTATCAAAAAGTCACATCTTTTGTATCACACAAGAGTCCATTCAAAAGAGAAGCCATTTGGTTGCAGTGTTTGTGGGAAAACATTTATGGAGCTGGAGAATTTGGCGATGCACATGTGAAATCCCATAAATGAGGGAAAGTTTAGTTGTTGTCATGAGAGGAACATGAAAGTCCATACAGAAGAAACTATTTGCTTGCAGTGTGTGTGGAGTAGATATAAAGCAGTAGGTAGTCTTAAAAGACACCTTAAATCATTTAGTTGCAGTTTTTTGACGAGATATTTTGTCAACAAGAAGATCTTTACGTGCACACAAAAATGTGGTATAAATAAATAATGGTCTCAAGCGCTTTGGGTGACATGAAGAGCGCTGAGTATATGTAAACTCAGGAATGCTACTGAAAGCTGAAGCAGTTTGTGAGGTTGCAGTTACAAGTTGATAATAATAAATTGTGTTAAATTTTTATAGTTTTTATCAAAGGGTAACAAATTCTCTAAAATCTCTTTCTGTTTTTGTTGTACTTTGTGGAAACATCTTTTGTTTTTGTTACTAAACAAATTTAGGGTTCATTCATTTTAAATTGAATACTACCATACCAACATTTCAGTTTTATAATTGTCACTTTGCTTATGAATCCTCCACGGTTCCTTGTTTATCAAATTAAAAATCTATACAAAAAAGTCTGAAACATCATAATGCCTATTATTTTTCAGTGCCTTTAAGTAGGATTTTTTTTTTGCATCTGTGTTAAGTGTGTAGATTCTAGATTATAAATGAATCAAGGACAAGATAGACAAAAGAACGTATACTGAATACATTTTCCTTTCCTCTGAAACTGAAATCAGCCCCAACTGTAAACACTTTTAAATCCAGGTTTATAACATTTCTCTATCCATGTGCATATTATGGCTGAGCTCTTTTTAAAGAACTTTAAACTTCATCTATTTTCTTTTCTTCTGCCTTCTCAATTCTTCTTTGGCCTATGTTTAATGTATCCTATTTTTTCTTATGCTGTTTTTTTTTAAATGTTTTCTAGCACATTGAGTTTGCCTTGGTATGAAATGTGCTATAAAGATGCCTTACCTTGCCATACTTTTGCATTCAACTCCTAGCTCGTCATCTTCTAGTGTTTCCCTGCAGTAGCAGTTTTAAATCCAGCAGGGGGTCCGCCCGCTATTCAGACATCCCGCTATTCCGACATGTCACTATTTAGACATCCCGCTATTACGACATCCCTCTATCTAGACATGCCGGTAGTCCGACACTTTTTGATACCGCTATTCCGACACGTCTTTTTTATTTTTATTTTATTTTTATTTTTTTACAGCTGCGATACCCAGGCGCGTCTCTCTCTCTCTCTTTTCTTTTCAGCATGCCTATCACTGGTTTGATGAGGGAGTGATGTTCTTAATCTCAACAACTCAACTATCAAGTCACAAACAAAACTGACACACATGATAAACAAACAGAACTATGCTGCAGTTTGTTTGTAAAGTTAACCTGTGACCTTCAGCACCACGGACAGCGCCGCGGATGAGCCCGCGGAGCTGCAGCTGTGAGCGTCTGGGCTCTGGGCTTATGGCCTGGGGCCTCATTTATCAAAACTGTAAGTAAGCAGCGTAAAACTGCTGCTACTAAATTTTTTGCTTAGGCCTACGGTGAAAAGACATCCCAAAATATTTACACCTTTTTCAGATCTATCAAACTGTGCGTGCACAACTCTGCACCTCAACTTTGATAACTGGATCCAAGAATGGTGCGCAGTTGCGCACGTGAACACACCTCCGTCCCGGAATGCCTACACAACCATATGGTCAGCACGTGCATATTAATTAGCCATGTGCTCTGTGGAGCGACAACAAAGTGACAACGAAGACAACGGGCGGAGGGAGGGGAGAGAAAGCTAGATACATGGCATCGGGCAATAAATCAGGCAAAAACCTCCCAAATCTCAACAAAAGGGAGCAGAAAAAAGAATAATCTTATGTAATCTGCCCCTTTATTCCAGACAATCTTTTTTTCTTCTTTTACCTATGTTAAAACGATGTAAAGCAGCAGGATAAACTCAGGTGACAGAATAATAACAGTCTCAGTAGCTGCAGATCAGTGTGCGCTGCTGTGTGCTGTGTGTTTTTAAACTTGGAGGGTTTGTTTTTTCTTCTCTAATAGGCCTATGTATTTGTGTATGAGAAACAGTGTCTCAGATGAAAAAATAAAAATAAATCAGAAGGACACGTCTGACTATAACGTAATCAATCAATGTCGGAAAAGCGGAATGTTTGAAAAATAGTAAAGTGCCGCTACTCCGACAATGAAAAAAAAAAATGTCGGAATAGTGGGACGCTTAAAAAATAATGTTAATGCCGCTATTCCGACAATTAGAAGTCAATGTCGAAATAGCGGCATGTCTGAATAGCAGCATGTAACCATCCAGCAGATGGCGGTTTATTCCAACCACATGGCTAAGAAGAAGAGGAGGATAGGTTTCAGTTTCTAGTCGGACGATTTGAAGACACGCACTGACACCGGAAAGGCATCGAGACGAGCGATATCACGGCGTCTTCCAGGATGTAGTGTGCCTGAATTATTCTTACAATCATACTAACCTGAGTCTGTGATTGACGACGCGTTTGGTGGAGTTGACGTTTGTACTCGGATGATGTTTATTCACGTATCCAAACTGGAAGAGAGTCGCGGTTAGGGACACAATATAGTCATTTGGCAGGAACAACGACAGTAAAATGTCTGAGGTGGAGTTTCTGAGAGGATTCGTTACCGAGAGACTCACCGCCGCCTCCCAGGAAATCTTAGCGGCCGTGGACAGAGTCGTAGCCGGCTACGAGGCGGAGGCTTCGGGCTTCAGACAGGAGATCGAGCGGCAGAGGAACCTGCTGGATGTTCTCCTGCAGCCTCGAGTCGTTCTCAACAAAACAGGTTGGTGATTCAGTTTTACATTCATGAAAATCAAAGTCTAGGTTTGTAGAGAAAGAGCACATTGTTCTCCATGTATCTTCTAACTTTTCTGTGGCTATCAATAATTTTACTACAGGAAGTTACCAAAACAGGTATTTGTGTTGAGGCAACTTGCTCTGTAAAACAACATTGCTGTTATCGACTACAAACTTTTTTTATTTGCATTTATTCCCATAGTCCTGTTTTTGGAGTCATCACCAAAATCTACAAATTTATAGTTATTTTCCCCACATGGTTTTCTGTTCTGTAGTTTTTTAAACCAAATTTACAGGAAGACAGTGACACCTTTTAGGTCCAGGTGTTGAATCGTGTCTTCATCACACACAGACTTAAGTTTTTAGAAAAGGAACTTTTGAGAAGTAGCCTAAATTTAAAGATTTAAGTTTTGCAGATTTTTTTCTGTTTCGGAATTTAACCACTAATAATGATATAACAATACATGATGGACCAACTCAACAAGTTCTACTAAAGAGTAACAATAGTATTGATGATGGTACTCTTAATTAGGGCCGCGGGCAATCGCACCGGGCACTGGTCCCAACAGCTATGAAATAGCTGCAGGGACACACTGCAGGGACACACTGTTATTGTGTGGATTTTTTCTTATTAGGGCCGCGGGCAATCGCCCCGGGCACTGGTCCCAACAGCTATGAAATAGCTGCAGGGACCAGTGCCCGGGCAAAGCCCGGGCACTACTGTTATTGTGTGGATTTTTTCTTATTAGTGTGACTGCTGAAGCAGTCACACTATTGTTCTTCTGTTTGGCCATTTTCTTCCGCCTTTTTACGGTCTTCTTCTAGTCCTTCATACTTTGTGCTATTTCAACAATTCATATATCAAAACGTGCAGCTTTTTTTGAACTTTATCGGCATTACTTTTCTCTTTTTAACTATTTATACTTTTTCAAATATTTAACTTTTTCTGATTTTTTTCAGCTTTATAATGTGTGTGTATTGCGTCTAACGAGCAGAGCCAGAGTGGTGTCAGAGTGGAGAGAGGCAAAAAAACATTCTAGAGTTTTTCTGGCTAAACTGTCAGCATGGCCACAAATTAAACTCTAGACAAATTATTTTCTCCAGTGTTGTAGCCACACTTGTCTTCTGGCTAAAATTCTGGTCAAAAATGCAAAGAGACTTAGATAATAATTTTAAATATTTTTTAAATGCAGCCAGGGAGCTCTCTGCTCTCATTAAGCTCAATGCATTTTTTTCACATCAGCAGGAGAAGGAGCTCAACTTTGTAACTTGCTGTTAAGTGCTTTTTAATTCATTTTAATTCACCAAAAAATAGTCACAGGTCACAAAAAAGTCCTCTTCCTTCTTGGTGTGGCTAATTTATATTAATTTATTTTTGTTTTAAGCATCATTGAAAAATCTCACATTCATCAAAGTCTCAACCTCTCTTCTTGACAACTCCTCTGTAGTGTAGGGGTTAGGGTAACTGCCTGCCAACCCTAAGGTCACTGGTTCGAATCCAAGGGAAGAATTCTTGTTATGTTATGTTCAATTCTGCTCTCCTCCCCCGCCTTCAATTGGTTACAGGTGTTTGTTATCTCCTTGATTACTCGTACCAGTTTGCAGCACATCATCACATTACAATGAATGACAACAGTCTTGAAAGCAGTGTGCTCTCTGTAGCTGAGTGGCAGAGTAAAGATTTAGTGATCATATGGTCACGGGTTCGATTCCTGCCTCAGTCATTTCACATCATTGCTTGACTTTTGATTCCAATTATTCAGCTGTCATTGGACAGTCTTTGATTCCTCATAGTATAAAGCTCATTGTAACTCAGGTTCTCTGTGGCCATATGGTTAGTGTGTTAGGTGTTGTGCTATTTCAACAATTCATATATCAAAACGTGCAGCTTTTTTGAACTTTATCGGCGTTACTTTTCTCTTTTTAACTATTTATACTTTTTAAAATATTTAACTTTTTCTGCAAATTAAACTCTAGACAAATTATTTTCTCCAGTTTTGTAGCCACACTTGTCTTCTGGCTAAAATTCTGGTCAAAAATGCAAAGAGACTTAGATAATAATTTTAAATATTTTTTAAATGCAGCCAGGGAGCTCTCTGCTCTCATTCAGCCCAATGCTGAGAATTCTCCACAACTCTGTCTGAAACATGCTTATGTCTGTGCTCTCTGTGGTGAAGTGGCAGAGTAAAGGTTTATTGATCATGAGGTCATGGGTTCGATTCCTTACTTTTTTTTTTAAGCAGAAGCCAGTGATCCTCTTATCAAAGGTTTTCTTTACCCCTCACACACTGTCTCTGTCTGTAGCCTAGTGGTTAGCTTGCTGGTCTGGAGACCTGAAGGTTGCTGGTTCAATTCTTGCCTCAACAACAATTATAGTGAATTATTTTCCCAGTTGTCCTCTGTTGACTTCTGATAACTTGCTTCATGTTGAAACTGCTGCTCTCAGCCTGAAATTCACAGAAATTTTCATTCTAAGTCATTCAAGCTTGACTCTCAAGCTTTCTTGATGTTGACAGTGTGCAGATCATTAACAGACAACAGTCTCTACAACTGTGTGTGCACCGTGGCCTAGAGGCAGAGTGGAAGTCTAATGACCATGAGGTTGTGGGTTCAATTCCGACCTTGGTCAAACATTTGTATGGTGATCACTGCTTGCACTATTTGCTAATTCTGCAACAGCGTTCAGTTGCTATCAGCAGTCACACCATTTCCATTCTTGGAAATGCTTTTTCTAGTTATTTTTCCACTTCCGGCCAACTTTCGATTCGCTACTAGTCCTGCAACTCGAAGAGTTGCAGGACATATTATATATCAAAACGTGCGTCCTGATCGGGATCGGTGTGCTATTACTTTTCTCAACAGTGTACGAATTATTCGCGACGTAAGTCGCGAAATACTGCGCAAAATTTTTGCATGTAAGTCAATGGGACGGGCGGGAAAAAAAGAGCGAAAAAGACCAATCATCGGAGTTTAACAAAAGTCTACTGCTCAGGCATACTTTCACCTAGAGACTCCATTTAAACTTTAAACAGTAGACACAAGTCTTGTGTATTGTCGTATTACTCCACGTTTTGATAGGTCATATAGTTTTTGATCAATCCCTGATCAATGACCATGATCATTTTTGGAGAAATTATGAGTTTATAATGGGTGTGTATTGCATGGAATGTTCGTGTCAGAGTGCGTGACATCATCGGTTAGAGTGGGAGAGAGTGAAGAAACATTCTGTATTTTTTCTGGATAAACTGTCAGCACGGCCACAATTTTCACTCTACACACATAATTTTTTCAGAATTTGTAAGACAAACTTGTTATCTCTCATGTCATGTGCTCAAAATATCAGAGAGACTTACAGAATTGACAGAATCAGCCTCTGAGTGCGGCCACGTCTGTCTCTGCTCCTCATTGAGTCCAATACAAATATTTTCTGAGAGGAGCAGAACGGCCTGATGTTTTAAAACTGCCAGCGTCGCCAAAATATTTACTGTAGAAACACCAAATCGTACCGAAATTTTCAGTAAGTCCTTAGAGCAACGTTGATCTGTGTTTTGTTCTGATAGGAGTTACCGTTTTGTCATGCTAAGCCTAATTGTGAGGCCGGTTTAGAGGCAGAAAATGGCTGTTTTTCTCCACGTTTCTGTCTGTCTCAGCCTGCGGGGGCCCCTATCGCCGTGGTAACCTCTTTGATCCTCAGGCCAGAGCTCGTTAACTTCATAAACAATCCACCTGGCGCTCGTTTAAATGTTTATAAACACAGACACAGCTAAATCAGACTGACACAGGATGCAGCTACTAACTAACTATGTGACAAGTCAGTCACACACACACACACACACACAGACTCTAGAGCCAGCTTCATGTGATTACAGTCACACACACACACACACACACACACACACACACACACACACACACACACACACACACACACACACACACACACACACACACACACACACACACAGGTAACCTAATGTGGTTACAGCTCCTCCATATCAGTGCTTATAGAAAGATGATCATGTGTCTGTCTGATCAGCTCTGTCTTGACCTTAAGATCGTGGGTTTGATTCCCATGTTGACAGAGATGGCACAACCCGCAGTAGCTCCCGTGGCCCATTCAAAATTTCCCGAGAGGAAATTTTCTAGTTATTCTCCGTCCTCTTCCGGACGCTTTTTCGATTCGCTACTAGTCCTGCAACTCGAAGAGTTGCAGGACATATTATATATCAAAACGTGCGTCTTGATCGGGATCGGTGTGCTATTACTTTTCTCAACAGTTTACGAATTTTTCGCGACGTAGTTGCGAAAAACTGCGCAAAAATTTTGCATGTAAGTCAATGGGACGGGCGGAAAAAAAAGAGCGAAAAAGACCAATCATTGGAGTTTAACAAACGTCTACTGCTCAGGCATACTTTCACCTAGAGACTCCATTTAAACTTTAAACAGTAGACACAAGTCTTGTGTATTGTCGTATTACTCCACGTTTTGATAGGTCATATAGTTTTTGATCAATCCCTGATCAATGACCATGATCATTTTTGGAGAAATTATGAGTTTATAATGGGTGTGTATTGCATGGAATGTTCGTGTCAGAGTGCGTGACATTAGGGCTGCACGATTATGGCCAAAATGATAATCACGATTATTTTTGTCGATATTGAAATCACGATTATTAATCACGATTATACATTATGTTGGATAAAACATGTTTTTATTGCACTTTCTATTTGAAACAAACAATAGGCTATGTGAACAAGGCTTTCAGTTCAAAATAAAACGTAAAATAAAAATAAATAATAGCCTAAAATAAAATTTACCCAAGACAAAGAGCTAGCGAAAAATAAATGCCATTGCAGAGTGCAGAGGTGTCATTCTGTACAGTAGCGTACAGATACTTGTGTAAAAAACAAAAAATAAAAAATAAATCTGGTAGAAGTAGCTGCTGATTCAACTCCTTTACTCAAATAAAAGTAAGAAAGTACAGGCTCTGAAATGTAATTTCAAAGTAGGCTATAGTAAAAATTTATTTTTGCCATCAATGATACACAGAGATGTGTGGGCAAGAGTCTGTCTAGCATGGACCAAAGCACAGCACGGACGCTTCAGCAGCAATTTGGAACGAATTAAAAACATTTAATGAACAGACCAAGTGTTTTCACACAGGCAGCGTCCAGCAGGTCGGCCTAGCTCAACTGTGCTGCCACCAAAACGGCCATAGATCGCCGTTACCGGCCGTTATGATCACGGTCGGAACGTTTTATTTACACGACGTATGTAATTAACACCAAAACGGCCGCGTGGGGTGACGGGGTCTCGGTCCAGCTTCGAGACCACCCCGCAGCCCGACCTCGATCCGATCCAGAGAGAGACGGCGACAGTAGACAGCCTGAGGTGCTGCCTGACCAGACACAGACACACGTCATGTCTCCGTACTGTCACCGTCTGCTGCCGACATCGTCTCACTCTCACTGCAGAGTGAGATCCATACAGTCTATGAGTGAGACGTAACACCGGGCGCAGAAGGTGACAGCTACAGCAGCATTTGAAGGCGCAGACCGGCTGGGACACACACTCTGGACTGTAAACAACATGTAAAGGGAGGATGCGCTCGCTTGTTAGTTAGGCAGCTTCATGGAGCCCTGACCTCTCGTTCGCCCCCTGGTGGTTGGCGGACTATTGGTTGAGAAAGCGCTTGATTTGATATGCAGCACAGCCCGTTTTTTTACATGTTAATAATCGTGACGATCATCTTAATTTAATCGTGGCAGCCAAAATCGTGATCGTGATTAAAATTCGATTAATTGTGCAGCCCTACGTGACATCATCGGTTAGAGTGGGAGAGAGTGAAGAAACATTCTGTATTTTTTCTGGATAAACTGTCAGCACGGCCACAATTTTCACTCTACACACATAATTTTTTCAGAATTTGTAAGACAAACTTGTTATCTCTCATGTCATGTGCTCAAAATATCAGAGAGACTTACAGAATTGACAGAATCAGCCTCTGAGTGCGGCCACGTCTGTCTCTGCTCCTCATTGAGTCCAATACAAATATTTTCTGAGAGGAGCAGAACGGCCTGATGTTTTAAAACTGCCAGCGTCGCCAAAATATTTACTGTAGAAACACCAAATCGTACCGAAATTTTCATTAAGTCCTTAGAGCAACGTTGATCTGTGTTTTGTTCTGATAGGAGTTACCGTTTTGTCATGCTAAGCCTAAATGTGAGACCGGTTTAGAGGCAGAAAATGGCTGTTTTTCTCCACGTTTCTGTCTGTCTCAGCCTGCGGGGGCCCCTATCGCCGTGGTAACCTCTTTGATCCTCAGGCCAGAGCTCGTTAACTTCATAAACAATCCACCTGGCGCTCGTTTAAATGTTTATAAACACAGACACAGCTAAATCAGACTGACACAGGATGCAGCTCATAGTCACACACACAGACTCTAGAGCCAGCTTCATGTGATTACAGTCACACACACACACACACACACACACACCTTCATGTGATTAAAACACAGTTAACGTGCAACAGAATTTAAACTTAAACCATGATTTAATCTGGTTTTAAAGTTAAACCTTGTTGGTGTCACACACACACACACACACAAACACACACACACACACACACACACACACACACACACACACACACACACACACACACACACACACACACACACACACACACACAGGTAACCTAATGTGGTTACAGCTCCTCCATATCAGTGCTTATAGAAAGATGATCATGTGTCTGTCTGACCAGCTCTGTCTTGACCTTAAGATCGTGGGTTTGATTCCCATGTTGACAGAGATGGCAAAATCGGCAGTAGCCCCGCGGCCCATTCAAAATTTCCCGAGAGGAAATTTTCTAGTTGTTTCATTCTGTACAATTTCTATCTCAGTCTGAAAGCTTTGATGCAGCTCAGGGCTCTCAGGGCATTGCAGGGCCAGTTCTAGGCAGGCATATATGAGGGGGCAGTCAGAAATGTGAAGGGGGCATCATGTGAACACATGCTCCAGCACTTTTTTTTCTCTGTGCTTATAGTAACTTCATTGAATTGGGTTGTTGGCCATGTGTCCAACCCCAACCTGGAGAAGTGGATTGCACTTTGTCAGACCTCTACCTTCAGACTTGTCCAACTAGGGGCCGGGGGGCCAACCAGGGTCTTAAAGCCCAAATTTGTTACTGTCGTAATGCAAAGAGCCACATTATATGGGGGGGGGGGGTTGTGCATACACTATATTACCAAAAGTATTCGCTCACCTGCCTTTACTCATTCTATGAACTGAAGTGCCATCCCATTCCTAACTCATAGAATTCAATATGATGTCGGTCCACCTTTTGCAGCTATTACAGCTTCAACTCTTCTGGGAAGACTGTCCACAAGGTTGAGGAGAGTGTTAATAGGAATTTTTGACCATTCTTCCAAAAGCGCATTGGTGAGGTCACGAGAGAAGGCCTGGCTCTCAGTCTCCGCTCTAATTCATCCCAAAGGTGTTCTATCGGGTTCAGGTCAGGACTCTGTGCAGGCCAGTCAAGTTCATCCACACCAGACTCTGTCATCCACGTCTTTATGGACCTTGCTTTGTGCACTGGTGCACAGTCATGTTGGAAGAGGAAGGGGCCCGCTCCAAACTGTTCCCACAAGGTTGGGAGCATGGAATTGTCCAAAATGTTTTGGTATCCTGAAGCATTCAAAGTTCCTTTCACTGGAACTAAGGGGCCAAGCCCAGCTCCTAAAAAACAACCCCATACCATAATTCCTCCTCCACCAAAGGCCAAGTGATTAGGACACCTGATTCTGATCATTTGAATGGGTGAGCGAATACTTTTGGTAATATAGTGTACCTGAAGATGCATTGCAAACCCAGAGGGGGTGAAAAAGGTAAAGCTAAACCCCTGTAGGGGGATCTGGGGGTTTCCCCCCCAGAAAATTTTTGTGATTTTAAAATGTGAGTGAAGCATTCTGGTGCACTCTGAGAGGAGGAGGGGGGTCTACTATGGTCAAGATTTACAAAACTGAAAGGTAGTCTTATGAATACTAAAAAAAAAGAAAAAGGAACAGAACACTGTTCCTTTTTCGGTGGATTTTTGTGCTACTGCAGATAATTTTGTCAACTTGTAGGTTACATGCTGCTATTCCAACATGCCGCTATTTCGACATTGACTTCTAATTGTTGGAATAGCGGCATTAACATTATTTTTCAAGCGTCCCACTATTCCGACATTTTTTTTTTTCATTGTCGGAGTAGCGGCACTTTACTATTTTTCAAACATTCCGCTTTTCCGACATTGATTGATTACGTTATAGTCAAACGTGTCCTGATTTTTTTTTTTCATCTGAGACACTGTTTCTCATACACAAATACATAGGCCTATTAGAGGAGAAAAAAACAAACCCTCCAAGTTTAAAAACACACCGGCAGCAGCGCACACTGATCTGCTATACCCCTTTCCCACTGGCCAAAAAACCCGTTTAAACCCGCTAACAATCGGCTTTTGGTGGCAGTGGGAAAGGTGCACCGACCCGCGTCGACGCGGGTCAAACGACTCGGCAAGCGACGCGGGTTAAAATCGCCTTTAATCGGCTCGGCTCCGAACGGCTTGCAGTGGGAACGCCAGACCCGCGTCAACCCGCTAATTTACGTGATGACACTGAACGTTACGTGACGCTACGTCATCGCGCCGGTCGCGTCTCATATCACGTACCAAAACAAAGCTGTGCTCCGCTCTGCTCTCATCCGAGACTGGGATCAAAAGATCAGAGACCACTGACCAAAACGATAGAAAAAAAGAAAAGAAGTGACAGCCTGTTTAACTGACGTGTTGTGCCGCGGACGTCCGTCATCCGGCCGCAGCAGACTCTCTGTCCTCCGCGGTCCTGGTGCTCCAGGTCAGCCAGCCAGATAGTCTGCCTCGGCGGACGGACACTCCGCGGCGGGCAGCTGTGGCATGACTGTGTGTGTCTCTTGCACCGCGGATGAGAGCGGAGCGACTGGTTTATGCTCTGTCTGATCCCTCAGCGGGGGGGTCAGACTCGGCTCATTTTGGTCAATGGGAAAGGGGCCAAATGCCGATTGTTAGCGGGTCGACCCGCGTTTAAAAAACCCGCTTCGACCCGCTAATTTTAGTGGGAAAACGGCTCTACTGAGACTGTTTTTATTCTGTCACCTGAGTTAACGAGGTGCACGTGTGTTTGGAGCTGACGAGAGAATAAAGAGTGAGACAACGCGGCCCTGAGGAGGAGCTGTGAAGGACGGTAGAGATGCCGTGTAGCTATCTCGCTTTCTTTTCCCCGCCCTCTGCCCGTTGTCTTCGTTGTCACTTTGTTGTCGCTCCACAGAGCGCACATGGCTAATTAATATGCACGTGCTGACCATATATGGTTGTGTCTAGACGTTCCGGGGGCAGAATATGAGGTGTGTTCAAGTGTGCACCATTCTTGGATCCAGTTTGATTTATCAAAGTGAAATTGCGGAAAGTTGTGCACGCACAGTTTGATAGATCTGAAAAAGGTGTAAATATGTTGGGTGTTTTTTCCCCGTAGGCCTAAGCAAAACATTTAGTAGCAGCAGTTTTACACTGCTTACTTACAGTTTTGATAAATGAGGCCCCAGGCCCTAAGCCCAGAGCCCAGACGCTCTGCTCACGGCTCATCCGCGGCGTTGTCCGTGGTGCTGAAGGTGACAGGTTAACTTGACAAACAAACTGCTGTTTGTTTATCATGTGTGTCAGTTTTGTTTGTGACTTGATAGTTTAGTTGTTGAGATTAAGAACATCACTCCCTCATCAAGAGAGAGAGAGACGCGCCTGTATCGCAGCTGTAAAAAAAAAAAAAAAGAAAAGAAAAAAAAAAAGACGACTTGTCGGAATAGCGGTATCAAAAAGTGTCGGACTACCGGCATGTCTAGATAGAGGGATGTCTGAATAGCGGGCGGACCCCCAACTTAACTTCTTTCTCTTTGGTAGGCTATTATACACATTTTTTGAGTATATTAAAATGTGCTTTCTCAACTTCTAAAATTTGGATTTGAGGGGGCAAGACATTTATTTGGGGGGGCACTGCCCCCTCTTGCCCCTGCGTAGAGCCGGCCCCGGGGCATTGGTTAGAGTCCAATAGTCTACAATACTTTATTACTACTAGTAATTTTCTATGGAGGTGTACTTTGATGGTGGTAACTGGAGGGTTCTGTTTGATCAGGGTGACTTTATGGATCACTGATGAATGTGTGCACATGGCTGCAGGAGATGCTGTTGGTGTCCACTGAAAAGATAATTGGGGTTCATACAGACACCAGGTATATGAGTGACAGTATGAAGATGCTGTTGTCAATAATGTGTGTTTCATTGTTTCTGCAGGTGATCAGCAGTTGATGATAAAAGTAGAGGATCCTCCTGAGTTGACCACTAGTCTGGATCAGGAGAACCGAGAGAGTCTACATATTGAAGAAGAAACGGAAGAACTATTGACCACTCCGACGTTCTCCCTCACTTTTCTTCATGAGAAGAGTGAGGATGAGGAGGAGGAACCTCAGTCCCTACAACCTCATCAAAGACAAACTGAGGCAGAGCCTCCATCCAGCAGCTCAGCTGAACAGATGGAGGCTGATGGAGACGACTGTGGAGGATCTGAACCAGCCAGGAACTCAGATCAACCTGAAGATCTTCAACCAGATACAGATGATGAGGTCTCAGATTCGTTCTCTAAAGCTGAAGACGGTGATGATGACTGGAGAGAAACCAGAGCACCTGAGTCAGGTTTGAACAGTGAAACTGTTCATGTAAATGATGAAGAATGTAACACTGGTACAAAGTCTCACCGCTGTTCAGAGTGTGGGAAAACATTTAAAAACCCCTCAGGTTTGAAGATACACAAGAGAGTCCATACAGGAGAGAAACCATTTGACTGTGCTACCTGTGGTAAAACATTTAGTCGAAGAAGTAGTCTTACAACTCACATGAGAATCCATACAGCAGAAAAACCATTTGACTGTGCTACCTGTGGTCAAAAATTTAGTCGAAGAGATAATCTTAAACTCCACATGAGAATCCATACAGGAGAAAAACCATTTGGCTGTGCTACCTGTGGTCAAAAATTTAGTCAAAGAGGGAATCTTAAATTCCACATGAGGATCCATACAGGAGAAAAACCATATGACTGTGCTACCTGTGGTCAAAAATTTTGTACTAAAGGGAGTCTAAATAACCACATGAGGATCCATACAGGAGAGAAGCCATTTGGCTGTGTCACCTGTGGTAAAAAATTTAGGCTTCGAGGGACTTTTATTTTGCACTTGAGAGTCCACACACAGGAGAAACCATTTGTTTGTGCTATTTGTGGAAAAAGATTTACCCAGCCGTCACATATTTTGTATCACACAAGATTCCATTCAAAAGTGAAGCCATTTGGTTGCAGTGTTTGTGGGAAAACATTTATGGAGCTGGAGAATTTGGCGATGCACATGAAATCCCATAAAGGAGGGAAAGTTTAGTTCAATCAGACAACTCTGGAATGAGAAGAAATCATTTATTGAGCATAAGCATAGCAAGCTGAAGCACAGCATGGATAGCATATTCTGCTTGAACTAGCTTCGCAGGCTTCGCATCATTTGTTGTCCTGAGAGGAACATGAAAGTCCATACAGAAGTTAAACTATTTGCTTGTGTGTGGAGTAGATATAAAGCAGTAGGTAGTCTTAAAAGACACCTTAAATCATTTAGTTGCAGTTTTTTTGACGAGATATTTTGTCAACAAGAAGATCTTTACGTGCACACAAGAATTTGGTATAAATGAATAATGGTTTCAAGCGCTTTGGGTGACATGAAGAGCGCTATATGTAAATGAGTGAGTGTGAGTATATGTAAACTCAGCAATGCTACTGGAAGCTGCAGCAGTTTCTGAAGCTGCAGTTACAAGTTGGTGATAACGAATTGTGTTCAATTTTTATAGTTTTCACAAAGGGTAACAAATCTCTTTCTGGTATTGTTGTACTTTGTGGAAACATCTTTTTTTTGTTACTAAACAAATTGAGGGTTCATTCATTTTAAATTGAATACCATTTTCTCTGAAGTTGAGGATCAGTTTTTATATTTTAAGATATAATTGTCACTTTGCTTATGAATCCTCCACGGTTCCTTGTTCATCAAATTAAAAATCTATACAAAAAAAGTCTGAAACATCATAATGCCTATTATTTTTCAGTGCCTTTAAGTAGGATTTTTTTTTGCATCTGTGTCTAGTGTGTAGATTCTAGATTATAAATGAATCAACAAGATAGACGAAAGAACGTATACTGAATACATTTCCTCTGAAACTGAAATCAGCCCAACTGTAACCCCTTAAATCCAGAATTTAGAAATTAGAAAAATGCCTGTGCACAGTGAACAGTCTAGGTGCTGGTAGTGTGGCGTAAAAGTACAATAAAGAAAACCACAAAATGTGGCAACATACCGCACACTAAGACGGTATGGAGGATCTATGATTTATTTAAGCAACGCTTTTCGCATATAGCTTCTTCAGGCTGAAGAAGCTATATGCGAAACGCGTTGCTCTATACAGTCTTAGTGTGCGGTATGTTGCCACATTATGTGGTTTTCTTTCTATTGATTGTACTTTTAAAACCAGGTTAATAACATTTCTCTTTTCATGTGCTTATGGCTGAGCTCTTTTTTAAGAACTTTAAACTTTATCTATTTTCTTTTCTTCTGCCTTTTTCTTGTCTTTATGTAAAGCACATTACTGCCTTGGTCAACTCCTAGCTCGTCAGCTTCTAGTGTTTCCCTGCAGTAGCAGTTTTAAATCCAGCAGATGGCGGTTTATTCCAACCACATGGCTAAGAAGAAGAGGAGGATAGGTTTCAGTTTCTACTCGGACGACTTGAAGACACGCACTGACACCGGAAAGGCATCGAGACGAGCGATATCACGGGAGTCTTCCAGGATGTAGTGTGCCTGAATTATTCTTACAATTGAATTGTAACCAGTCACACTAACCTGAGTCTGTGGTTGACGACGCGTTTGGTGGAGTTGACGTTTGTACTCGGATGATGTTTATTCACGTATCCAAACTGGAAGAGAGTCGCGTTTGGGAAAACAATAGAGTCATTCCACTCTCGGAGTCATTTGGCGGGGTCAACGATAGTAAAATGTCTGAGGTGGAGTTACTGAGAGGATTCGTCACCGAGAGACTCACCGCCGCCTCCCAGGAAATCTTAGCGGCCGTGGACAGAGTCGTAGCCGGCTACGAGGCGGAGGCTTCGGGCTTCAGACAGGAGATCGAGCGGCAGAGGAACCTGCTGGATGTTCTCCTGCAGCCTCGAGTCGTTCTCAACAAAACAGGTTGGTGATTCAGTTTTACATCCATGAAAATCAAAGTCTAGGTTTGTAGAGAAAGAGCACATTGTTCTCCATGTATCTTCTAACTTTTCTGTGGCTGTCAATAATTTTACTACAGGAAGTTACCAAAACAGGTATTTGTGTTGAGGCAACTTGCTCTGTAAAACAACATTGCTGTTATCGACTACAAACTTTTTTTTATTTGCATTTATTCCCATAGTCCTGTTTTTGGAGTCATCACCAAAATCTACAAATTTATAGTTATTTTCCCCACATGGTTTTCTGTTCTGTAGTTTTTTAAACCAAATTTACAGGAAGACAGTGACACCTTTTAGGTCCAGGTGTTGAATCGTGTCTTCATCACACACAGACTTAAGTTTTTAGAAAAGGGACTTTTTGAAAGATTTAAGTTTTGCAGATTTTTTTCTGTTTCGGAATTTAACCACTAATGATGATATAACAATACATGATGGACCAACTCAACAAGTTCTACTAAAGAGTAACAATAGTATTGATGATGGTACTCTTAATTAGGGCCACGGGCAATCGCACCGGGCACTGGTCCCAACAGCTATGAAATATGCAAAGCCCGGGCACTACTGTTATTGTGTGGATTTTTTCTTCCATAATATTATTATTTTTCATCTTCCGGACGATTTTCGATTTGCTACTAGTCCGATTTGCTACTAGTCCTGCAACTCGAAGAGAGCAAAATTTTGCATTGAAGTCAATGGGACTGGTGGGGAAAAAATAGCGAAAAAGACCAATCATTGGAGTTTAACAAACGTCTACTGCTCAGGCATACTTTCACCTAGAGATTCCATTTAAACTTTAAACAGTAGACACAAGTCTTGTGTATTGTCGTATTACTCCACGTTTTGATAGGTGATATAGTTTTTGATCAATCCCTGTTCAATGACCATGATCATTTTTGGAGAAATTATGAGATTATAATGGTTGTGTATTGCACGGAATGTTCGTGTCAGAGTTCGTGACATCATCGGTTAGAGTGGGAGAGATGCCAGAAAAACTCCAGATTTTTTCTTTTTCTCTTTCCACACTCGGCCCGGCCACAATTTACACTCTACACACATAATTTTTTCAGAATTTGTAAGACAAACTTGTTATCTCTCATATCATGTGCTCAAAATATCAGAGAGACTTACAGAATTTACAGAATAAACCTCTGAGTGCGGCCACGTCTGTCTCTGCTCCTCATTGACTCCAATACAAATATTTTCTGAGAGAAGCAGAACGGACTGATGTTTTAAAACTGCCAGCGTCTCCAAAATATTTACTGTAGAAACACCAAATCGTACCAAATTTTTCAGGAAGTCCTTAGAGCAATGTGATCTGTGTTTTGTTCTGATAGGAGTTACCGTTTTGTCACAGTAAGCCTAAATGTGAGACCGGTGCAGAGGCAGAAAATGGCTCTTTTTCTCCACGTTTCTGTCTGTCTCAGCCTGGGGGGGCCCCTATCGCCGTGGTAACCACCTCGAGTTGCCGTGGTAATGTCTGATTCTCAGGCCAGAGCTCGTTAACTTCATAAACAATCCACCTGACGCTCGTTTAAATGTTTATAGACACAGACACAGCTAAATCAGACTGACACAGAATGCAGCTCATAACATGTGTCAAGTCAGTCACACACACACACAGACACACACACACACACACACACACACACACACACACATAGACTCTAGAACCAGCTTCATGTGATTACAGTTATAGACACACACACATCAAAACACACAGGTAACATACAAATGCGCGCGGAAGCGCGCACTCCTCTCCCACACTCTAACACAAACAGGTAACTTCATGTGATCACACACACACACACACACACACAGTTAACCTAATGTGGTTACAGCTCCTCCATATCAGTGCTTATAGAAAGATGATCATGTGTCTGTCTGATCAGCTCTGTCTTGACCTTAAGATCGTGGGTTTGATTCCCATGTTGACAGAGATGGCAAAACCGGCAGTAGCCCCGTGGGCCTTTCAAAATTTCTCCAGAGGAAATTTTCTAGTTGTTTCATTCTGTACAATTTCTATCTCAGTCTGAAAGCTTTGATGCAGCTCAGGGCATTGGTTAGAGTCCAATAGTCTACAATACTTTATTACTACTAGTCATTTTCTATGGAGGTGTACTTTGATGGTGGTAACTGGAGGGTTTTGTTTAATCAGGGTGACTTTATGGATCACTGATGAATGGGTGCACATAAGGGTAAGGTAAGGTAAGGGTACTTTATTTGTCACATATACAGCTAGTACAGTGAAATTCTTTCTCTGCATTTAACCCATCCCTAAGGAGCAGTGGGCAGCCGCGGTGCAGTGCCCGGGGACCAACTCCAGATTATGAGCCAGTGCCTTTGGTCAGGGGCGCTGACTGGAGGATCAGGCTAGCTGGCATGTTTTTAGTGGTGGGGGAAACCGGACCCAGAGGACCTTCTTGCTGTGAGGCAACAGTGCTAACCACTGTGCCACCGTGCCGCCTGCTGTTGGTGTCCACTGAGAAGATAATTGGGGTTCATACAGACACCAGTTATATGAGTAACAGTATGAAGATGCTGTTGTCAATAATGTGTGTTTCATTGTTTCTGCAGGTGATCAGCACCTGTTGATGATTAAAGCAGAGGATCCTCCTGAGTTGACCACTAGTCTGGATCAGGAGAACCCAGAGAGTCTACATATTGAAGAAGAAACGGAAGAACTATTGACCACTCCGACGTTCTCCCTCGCTTTTCTTCATGAGAAGAGTGAGGATGAGAAGGAGAAACCTCAGTCCCTACAACCTCATCAAAGACAAACTGAGGCAGAGCCTCCATCCAGCAGCTCAGCTGAACAGATGGAGGCTGATGGAGACGACTGTGGAGGATCTGAAACAGCCAGGAACTCAGATCAACCTGAAGATCTTCAACCAGATACAGATGATGAGGTCTCAGAGTCGTTCTCTAAAGCTGAATTCATTGATGATGACAGGAGAGAAACCAGAGCACCTGAGTCAGGTTTGAACAGTGAAGCTGTTCATGTAAGTGATGAAGAATGTAACACTGGTAAGAAGTCTCGCCGATGCTCAGAGTGTGGGAAAACATTTAGAAATCCCTCAGATTTGAAGACACACATGAGAATCCATACAGGAGAGAAACCATTTGACTGTGCTACCTGTGGTAAAAAATTTAGTCAAAGAGGTACTCTTACAACTCACATGATAACCCATACAGCAGAAAAACCATTTGACTGTGCTACCTGTGGTCAAAAATTTAGTCGAAGAGATAATCTTAAACTCCACATGAGAATCCATACAGGAGAAAAACCATTTGGCTGTGCTACCTGTGGTCAAAAATTTAGTCAAAGAGGTAGTCTTACAACTCACATGAAAATCCATACAGCAGAAAAACCATTTGATTGTCCTACCTGTGGTCAAAAATTTAGTCGAAGAGATAATCTTAAACTCCACATGAGGATCCATACAGCAGAAAAACCATTTGACTGTGCTACCTGTGGTCAAAAATTTACTCGAAGAGGGAATCTTAAACTCCACATGATAATCCATACAGGAGAAAAACCATATGACTGTGCTACCTGTGGTCAAACGTTTTGTGCTAAAGGGAGTCTAAATAACCACATGAAGATCCATACAGGAGAGAAGCCATTTGGCTGTGTTACCTGTGGTAAAAAATTTAGGCTTCGACAGACTTTTATTTTGCACTTGAGAGTCCACACACAGGAGAAACCATTTGTTTGTGCTATTTGTGGAAAAAGATTTACCCAGCCGTCACATATTTTGTATCACACAAGATTCCATTCAAAAGAGAAGCCATTTGGTTGCAGTGTTTGTGGGAAAACATTTATGGAGCTGGAGAATCTGGCGATGCACATCAAATCCCATAAAGGAGGGAAAGTTTAGTTCAATCAGACAACTCTGGAATGAGAAGAAATCATTTATTGAGCATAAGCATAGCAAGCTGAAGCACAGCATGGATAGCATATTCTGCTTGAACTAGCTTTGCAGGCTTCGCATCATTTGTTGTCATGAGAGGAACATGAAAGTCCATACAGAAGTTAAACTATTTGCTTGCAGTGTGTGTGGAGTAGATATAAAGCAGTAGGTAGTCTTAAAAGACACCTTAAATCAATTGGTTGTAGTTTTTTTGACGAGATATTTTGTCAACAAGAAGGTCTTTACGTGCACACAAGAATGTGGTATAAATGAATAGCTAATGGTTTCAAGCGCTTTGGGTGACATGAAGAGCGCTATATAAATGTAAATGAGTGAGTGTGAGTATATGTAAACTCAGGAATGTTACTGAAAGCTGCAGCAGTTTGTGAAGCTGCAGTTACAAGTTGATGATAACGAATTGTGTTCAATTTTTATAGTTTTCACAAAGGGTAACAAATTCTGTAAAATCTCTTTCTGGTATTGTTGTACTTTGTGGAAACATCTTTTGTTTTGTTACTAAACAAATTGAGGGTTCATTCATTTTAAATTGAATACCATTTTCTCAGTTGAGGATCAGTTTTTATATTTTAAGATATAATTGTCACATTGCTTATGAATCCTCCACGGTTCCTTGTTTATCAAATTAAAAATCTATGAAACATCAAAATGCCTATTATTTGTGTCTAGTGTGTAGATTCTAGATTATAAATGAATCAAGAACAAAATAGCCGAAAGAACACACATACTGAATACATTTTCCTTTCCTCTGAAACTGAAATCAGCCCCACTGTAACCCCTTAAA